>NC_086001.1:31430448-31534346 GCF_030014385.1 Trichomycterus rosablanca | reverse complement strand
TTGAGTGTATATATATAATATTGAGTTTATAGATATAATGTGTGTCTATGTATATAATATTAAGTGTATAAATATAATAGTGTATATATATAATGTTGAGTGTATAGATATATAATTCCTAATATATAGACTAAGCATCAGTGTACAGACCTGTTCCAGGTTTTAAACACACTCCTGGTCCTCTTAAACAGAAACCCCTCCATCAGGAGCGCTTCCTCGGCCTCCGCACCGCCCCCGTGACCCGGGTCGCCCCCGGAGGACACCCGGGGAGGCGCCCCGCAACACAGCACACGCAGAAACCTCTGTCTCAGAGAAGCAGCCATCGTAAATGAGGAGAAAATCAAAATGCTGCTGCTGAAGAGCACAGGTCCACATTGTGATGTCACAGCGTTCCGAGGGAGCAGAGTGAATTTACCTTTACCATATATGGGCATGACTGGATTCATGTGACTGCACATATACTGACTTGATTTCCACTGTGGGACGGCTTCTGGAGGGTCCTGGGTTTGATTACCGGAAAGAATTTGCATGTTCTCCCCATGTCCTGGGGGTAAAGGGGTACCCTAGGTATAAGTGTGTTTGTTTAGGTGTGTCTGGCAACCTGTCCAGAGTGGTTTGTTAATTCCACACAGTGAATCACACCCCATACCATGACACACCCTGGTACTGGTACTGACACACCCCCATACCATGACACACCCTGGTACTGACACACCCCAAACCATGACACACCCCCATACCATGACACACCCTGGTACTGACACACCCCCATACCATGATACACCCTGGTACTGGTACTGACACAGCCCCATACCATGACACACCCTGGTACTGACACACCCCCATACCATTATACACCCGGGTACTGACACACCCCCATACCATGATACACCCTGGTACTGACACACCCCCATACCATGACACCCCTGGTACTGGTACTGACACACCCCCATACCATGACACACCCTGGTACTGGTACTGACACACCCCCATACCATGACACACCCGGGTACTGACACACCCCCATACCATGACACCCCTGGGTACTGGTACTGACACAACCCATACCAAGACACACCCGGGTACTGACACAACCCATACCATGACACACCCTGGTACTGACATACCCCATACCATGACACACCCGGGTACTGACACAACCCATACCATGACACACCCTGGTACTGGTACTGACACAACCCATACCATGACACACCCTGGAACTGACACACCTTCATACCATGACACACCCGGGTACTGACACACCCACATACCATGATACACCCTGGTACTGGTACTGACACAGCCCCATACCATGACACACCCTGGTACTGACACACCCCCATACCATGTTACACCCGGGTACTGACACACCCCCATACCATGATACACCCTGGTACTGACACACCCCCATACCATGACACCCCTGGTACTGGTACTGACACACCCCCATACCATGACACACCCTGGTACTGGTACTGACACACCCCCATACCATGACACACCCGGGTACTGACACACCCCCATACCATGACACCCCTGGGTACTGGTACTGACACAACCCATACCAAGACACACCCTGGAACTGACACACCCTCATACCATGACACACCCGGGTACTGACACACCCACATACCATGACACACCCTGGTACTGGTACTGACACAACCCATACCATGACACACCCTGGTACTGGTACTGACACACCCCATAACATGACACACCCTGGTACTGGTACTGACACAACCCATACCATGACACACCCTGGTACTGGTACTGACACAACCCATACCATGACACACCCTGGTACTGGTACTGACACACCCCATAACATGACACACCCTGGTACTGGTAATGACACAACCCATACCATGACACACCCTGGTACTGACACACCCTCATACCATGACACACCCGGGTACTGACACACCCCCATACCATGACACACCCTGGTACTGGTACTGACACACCCCCATACCATGACACACCCTGGTACTGACACAACCCATACCATGACACACCCTGGTACTGGTACACCCCCATACCATGACACATCCTGGTACTGACACTCCCCATACCATGACACACCCTGGTACTGACACACCCCCATACCATGACACACCCTGGTACTGACACACCCCCATACCATGATACACCCTGGTACTGACACACCCCCATACCATGATACACCCTAGTAGTGGTACTGACACACCCCATACCATGACACACCCGGGTACTGACACACCCCCATACCATGACACACCCTGGTACTGACACAACCCATACCATGACACACCCGGGTACTGACACAACCCATACCATGACACACCCGGGTACTGACATACCCCATACCATGACACACCCTGGTACTGGTACTGACACAACCCATACCATGACACACCCTGGTACTGGTACTGACACACCCCATAACATGACACACCCCATACCATGACACACCCTGGTACTGACACAACCCATACCATGACACACCCGGGTGCTGACACACCCCCATACCATGACACACCCTGGTACTGGTACTGACACAACCCATACCATGACACACCCTGGTACTGACACACCCCCATACCATGACACACCCTGGTACTGACACACCCTCATACCATGACACACCCGGGTACTGACACACCCCCATACTATGAAACACCCTGGTACTGGTACTGACACAACTTATACCATGACACACCCTGGTACTGGTACTGACACACCCCATAACATGACACACCCCATACCATGACACACCCTGGTACTGACACAACCCATACCATGACACACCCTGGTACTGACACACCCCCATACCATGACACACCCTGGTACTGGTACTGACACACCCCATAACATGACACACCCTGGTACTGGTACTGACACAACCCATACCATGACACACCCTGGTACTGGTACTGACACACCCTGGTACTGGTACAACCCATACCATGACACACCCTGGTACTGACACACCCTCATACCATGACACACCCAGGTACTGACACACCCCCATACCATGACACACCCTGGTACTGGTACTGACACACCCCATACCATGACACACCCTGGTACTGGTACTGACACACCCTGGTACTGGTATTGACACAACCCATACCATGACACACCCTGGTACTGACATACCCCCATACCATGACAGACCCTGGTACTGGTACACCCCCATACCATGACACACCCTGTGTGTGTATTATGTGTGTATTACATGTGTGTATTACGTGTCTGTGTTACGTGTGTATAAGGTGTGTGTATTACATGTGAGTATAATGTGTACTTGTTTATATATCCTGGTGGGGACTGCCACCTAATTGCACACCAAACCAGCAAACCTGAATCAAAGTCCCCACAGGCACAATCATTTCAACCAATAGAAAGCCTTAATTTAAGTCATCTGACAAAGTTTCATTGAAATGGCCTCAGGTCCCCCCACAGGGTAGGTCAACCGGAGAAAAAGTGTGTGTGTGTGTATAAAGTGTGTGTGGAAGTTTTTAAATGCCACACAACATATTATTAAGATTAACACTAATTAACACTATTATATTGTTGTCGTTTCTTGTGTGTACAACTTCCACACACACTTCCAACTTTAATTAATTAATTAATTATAAATTAAATACTGCAAAATAATGACAAATACTGTAAACAGAAAGCAAAATAAATGTAAAAACAAACGGTACTAACACAGTGACCTCTGTGTGATCTTTTTAGCTAGTCGTTTTTCTGAGAAGCTTCTTAAGAGACTTTGAAGTGTGTCTGTGGGAACTCAGTAAAAAAGCATTTGTATGGCTGGGCACTGATGCATTGTAAAAAAAAAAAAAAGCCTCAGTCGGTGTTCCGGTTCATCTCAGAGCTGTTGAGTGGAGCTAAGGTCAGGGCTCTGTGCAGGACACTGGAGTTTCTTTAAACCACATCCAATTTGGTGGTACTACAACAGTAACTTCAAAGCGACTTACAGTATTGTGACACTATGTTGTCTGAGCAATTGAGGGTCAAGGGCCTTGCTCAAGGGCCCAACATTGGCCACCTGGCAGTGGTGGGGTTTGAACAAGCGACCGTTTAATTACTAGTCCAGTACCTTAACCGCTGGGCTACAACTAGGCTAGGCTACAACTGCCCCTTTAATAGTGATAAAGGACACACATCATTTACAGCTTTTGCTGTCTACTCTGAACCAGCACAGATTCCCAAGATGCAATGCAAGCCACCACAGTGGGTTAAAGTAAGACAGTAAAGGTAGCTCAGATCACCGGTGCCATGGAGGGACCTGAACCTATAGAATAGTCTAACGTGGGTGGCCCTTACCAAAAATCTTTGAAGCTGAATTTCAGGAAGCACCCGTGGCCAGCTAACCTGCGACACCAACCCCACCACAGAAAATGATGGTGAGGTGAGAAACTGGGGCTACATGTCACAGAAATTCCCAACTGCAGTTAAGGAAAGCCTGGTGCTGGAGAACTTAATACAACTTTCCACTTTAAACAACTGTGACCTGCCTGCCACAGCAATTTCACCTGGGTAACTCCAGCATGTTCCAGCACCGCACTGCACTGAAGAATTAGACACCATCTTTACTGATCATGCCACCAAATCAGAAAAAGCTGCAGTAAAAGTGAAGCTGAGAAAATGAGGCCATATGAGCATGGGTGTTATTCCACCATTGTAAAAAACCAGGCAAGCTTAAAGTGCTATGTCGGTTCAAAGGTACATCTGCGGAGGCGCTGGTAGACACGAACACGATGATAAGCCTGATCTGCTCAGGAGAACACCAGCACAGTGGTGAAGAGCATGTAGAGACTGATGAAAGCTACACCTGAATGTAAAGTTTTGATGTTTCAGCTGCCCTAAACACCACTGTCAAACCCACTCTGTCTGGACTGAAATTAGTGGCAAGTCAGCACCGGCACTTATTCACAAATTTTGTAAGATAAACAAAAGAAAAATGTTGTTATTGTATACAACCCTAAATAACGTTATAATTAGCGCAAAAAGACGATAAATATCCATGAGTGGGGCTTGTAATGAGCTTTTAATGTAACTATGGTGATATTACATCATCACGTCCTCAGGTCATCACTTGACGTTGGTAAGATGGTGGACGTAGTACGTAGGGTTGTTTGTGTGCATACTGCACACTTCTGTACTGAAAGCGCCGCGCACTTCTTTACCGGCTGAGCGCTGCGTACTTCCTCCAATCTAGTACAGACTCTGTAAGTATGAGATTTCAGATGCAGCTTAACATCACCTCAGTGGGGGAGGGGTAATCAGTTCACTACAAACAACTCAACTTGTTGATAGCAGTTTACTTTAAAATCAGATCAATCAGTTCAAAACTACAACAGTCAACAGTTTGTAAAAAGTGTATACATGGGGTCCACCCTTCAGACAGCCATCTGTAATTTCAAAGTTTCGAGATTAAAAATTTTAATCAAACGATTTTTATTGGGCTGTTTGTGCCACAATGTGTCTCTGTGGTAATTTGCATTTCTTAAAAGTGCAGGAAGCAGAACGCTACTTATGTCACACAAGTGAACATAAGCACAACCGAAATCGATCATTTCTGATATCTTCCCTACACACTTGCTCCCTATGCCCTAGCATAGTACACTTAACATTCTTAAAGGGCCAGACAATATATTTGTAATGCACATTACATGACAGGTCAGACATTAGAAAACAACATTCTTTTTCTTACAATAACCTTTATTTTTTTAAAGAAAAAGTACAGTAGTTCTTATGTGAATTACAAGGGCAGGAAAAACTACGGCAGACACAAGTCAGAACAGGGGGCGCGGCGTAACATTTTTATTATTTTATCAGTTGAACTGATTAAAAAAGTTGATTTCGTAAAATTAAAATACGAGCCGTTTTTCAATTTCTGCTTGTTTGTTATTTGATTTTTGAACTTGAAATAAAATACGAATAACGCCCCGTGTTCCTGTTTTTTTAACTTTGGGATTTGAAGTGAAAAACGAATGACCAAAGGTACACGGACCTTAAATAGATCACGATGGACTGTATAAACGCTTTAACATAGTTAACGATGTGGGTTGACAGGATGTTATACGTGTTGCACAGGGGCGTAACTACAGCGGGGGCGGGGGTGTAGGTGGCAGGCGCACCAGGGCGCTGAGCACTGAGTATGAACTAGTCCCTAATAGGTGAGCTACATCACTGGTGTGGAAGTTTTTCGGATACAGAAGGTCAGACTCCAAACAAACGACTGTAAATACAATCACGACAAACAGTGGCAACATCACATTTACTTCAGCACCTAAAGCAAAAGCATCCGCGTGAGTACAAGGAGTGTCGGTCACTGCTAATTTTTAAATCATCAACCGTTATAGAGTATAAATCGAATTTTATTGAACAAACCTCCCATTGATAACAGTATATTCTTCAAAAAAAAAAAAAAATCACTGTTCCAAATTATTTTGCACAACAGAGTTTCAAAACATTTCATAGGTTGTAAAGAACTGAAAATGGTCATTTGTTGAATTGGCAGCATTCACTGAAATCAAAAGATATTTCAATCAAAAACATCCTAACAGACCAAGTTACAGTGTATCACGAAAGTGAGTACACCCCTCACATTTCTGCAAATATTTTATTACATCTTTTCATGGGACAACACTATAGAAATGAAACTTGGATATAACTTAGAGTAGTCAGTGTACAACTTGTATAGCAGTGTAGATTTACTGTCTTCTGAAAATAACTCAACACACAGCCATTAATGTGTAAATGGCTGGCAACATAAGTGAGTACACCCCACAGTGAACATGTCCAAATTGTGCCCAAAGTGTCAATATTTTGTGTGACCACCATTATTATCCAGCACTGCCTTAACCCTCCTGGGCATGGAGTTCACCAGAGCTGCACAGGTTGCTACTGGAATCCTCTTCCACTCCTCCATGATGACATCACGGAGCTGGTGGATGTTAGACACCTTGAACTCCTCCACCTTCCACTTGAGGATGCGCCACAGGTGCTCAATTGGGTTTAGTCCATCACCTTTACCTTCAGCTTCCTCAGCAAGGCAGTTGTCATCTTGGAGGTTGTGTTTGGGGTCGTTATCCTGTTGGAAAACTGCCATGAGGCCCAGTTTTCGAAGGGAGGGGATCATGCTCTGTTTCAGAATGTCACAGTACATGTTGGAATTCATGTTTCCCTCAATGAACTGCAGCTCCCCAGTGCCAGCAACACTCATGCAGCCCAAGACCATGATGCTACCACCACCATGCTTGACTGTAGGCAAGATACAGTTGTCTTGGTACTTCTCACCAGGGCGCCGCCACACATGCTGGACACCATCTGAGCCAAACAAGTTTATCTTGGTCTCGTCAGACCACAGGGCATTCCAGTAATCCATGTTCTTGGACTGCTTGTCTTCAGCAAACTGTTTGCGGGCTTTCTTGTGCGTCAGCTTCCTTCTGGGATGACGACCATGCAGACCGAGTTGATGCAGTGTGCGGCGTATGGTCTGAGCACTGACAGGCTGACCTCCCACGTCTTCAACCTCTGCAGCAATGCTGGCAGCACTCATGTGTCTATTTTTTAAAGCCAACCTCTGGATATGACGCCGAACACGTGGACTCAACTTCTTTGGTCGACCCTGGCGAAGCCTGTTCCGAGTGGAACCTGTCCTGGAAAACCGCTGTATGACCTTGGTCACCATGCTGTAGCTCAGTTTCAGGGTGTTAGCAATCTTCTTATAGCCCAGGTCATCTTTGTGGAGAGCAACAATTCTATTTCTCACATCCTCAGAGAGTTCTTTGCCATGAGGTGCCATGTTGAATATCCAGTGGCCAGTATGAGAGAATTGTACCCAAAACACCAAATTTAACAGCCCTGCTCCCCATTTACACCTGGGACCTTGACACATGACACCAGGGAGGGACAACGACACATTTGGGCACAATTTGGACATGTTCACTGTGGGGTGTACTCACTTATGTTGCCAGCTATTTAGACATTAATGGCTGTGTGTTGAGTTATTTTCAGAAGACTGCTATACAAGTTGTACACTGACTACTCTAAGTGATATCCAAGTTTCATGTCTATAGTGTTGTCCCATGAAAAGATGTAATGAAATATTTGCAGAAATGTGAGGGGTGTACTCACTTTTGTGATACACTGTACATGTTAACACAGGACCCCTTCTTTCATATCACCTTCACAATTCTTGCATCCATTGAACTTGTGAGTTTTTGGAGAGTTTCTGCTTGAGTTTCTTTGCAGGATGTCAGAATAGCCTCCAAGAGCTGCTGTTTTGATGTGAACTGCCTCCCACCATAATAGATCTTTTGCTTGAGGATACTCCAAAGGTTCTCAATAGGGTTAAGGTCAGGGAGGATGGTGGCCACACCACAAGTTTCTCTCATTTTATGCCCATAGCAGCCAATGACACAGAGGTAATCTTTGCAGCACCAGATTTGTCATGCATGAAGATGATTTTGCTGCAGAAAGGCACGATTGTTCTTTTTGTACCAGTGGTCAGTCAGAAACTCTATATACTTTGCCAAGGTAATTTTCACACCTTCAGGAACCCGAAGGCCCAAAACATAACTCCTTCACCTCCTTGCTGACATCGCAGCCTTGTTGGGACATGGTGACCATCCACTAATCCATCCATCTGGACCATCCAGGGTTGCACGGTACTCATCATGTATGTCTGGGCCCACTGCAACCGTTTCTGCTTGTGAGCACTGGTAAGGGGTGGCCGAATAGTAGGTTTATGCACAATTGCAAGCCTCTGGAGGATCCTACACCTTGAGGTTCGCTGGACTCCAGAGGCACCAGCAGCTTCAAATACCTGTTTGCTGGTTTGTAATGGCATTTTAGCAGCTGCTCTCTTAATCCGATGAACTTGTCTGGCAGAAACCTTCCTCATTCTGCCTTTATCTGCACGAACCCATCTGTGCTCTGAATCAGCCACTAATCTCTTCACAGTACGAAGATCAGGCTTAAGTTTTCGTGAAATATCAAATGTTTTCATACCTTGTCCAAGGCATTGCACTATTTGATGCTTTTCGGCAGCAGAGAGATCCTTTTTCTTTCCCATGTTGCTTGAAACCTGTGGCCTGCTTGATAATGTGGAACGTCCTTCTTAAGTAGTTTTCCTTTAAATGGCAAACTAATTATCACAGGTGTCTAAGATTGATTTCAGTGATCCAAAGAGCCATGAGACACAATACCATCCATGAGTTAAATTGAGAAACAAAAAATGTAATCTTTATGACACTTAAATCCAATTTGCATAATAATTAGGAATGCGGTGTACTTTAAGTTTACATTATATCGTACATTTATATGGGAATATGAGTTTTTTAACCATATCACCCAGCCCTACTGGAAGTGATGCTTAATTTAATGGACATTTAGTAACATTTGTACCTTAAATTTCCTGAGTGTCTGCAAAACAAGTGTGTTCTTATGTATCCCGAGTGAATATCATTATCGCTAAGATATCATGATATTTTTTAAAGGCCATATCGCCCACCCCTAGTGTTGTGTGCATACTGCACACTTCTGTACTGAAAGCGCTGCGTACTTCCTCCAATCTAGTACAGACTCTGTCAGTATGCGATTCTGGATGCAGCTAATGTCTCTCCAGTGTGAATGCGCTGGTGTGTTTTGAGAGCACTCTGTTGATTAAAGCTCTTTCCACAATGTGAGCACTGATATGGTTTCTCTCCAGTGTGAATGCGCTGGTGTGTTTTGAGAGCACTTTGTTGATTAAAGCTCTTTCCACAATGTGAGCACTGATACGGTTTCTCTCCAGTGTGAATGCGCTGGTGTGTTTTGAAAGCACTCTGTTGATTAAAACTCTTCCCACAATGTGAGCACTGATACGGTTTCTCTCCAGTGTGAATGCGCTGGTGGATTTTGAAATGACTCTGTTGATTAAAACTCTTCCCACACTGTGAGCACTGATACGGTTTCTCTCCAGTGTGAATGCGCTGGTGGATTTTGAGATGACTCAGTTGAATAAAACTCTTCCCACACTGTGAGCACTGATACGGTTTCTCTCCAGTGTGAATGCGCTGGTGTATTTTAACCTCACTCTTTGTATTAAAACTCTTTCCACACTGTGAGCACTGATATGGTTTCTCTCCGGTGTGAATGCGCTGGTGTGTTATGAGATCATTATTTGTATTAAAACCCCTACCACATTGTGAGCACTGATACGGTTTCTCTCCAGTGTGAATGCGCTGGTGGATTTTGATATGACTCTGTTGATTAAAACTTTTTCCACACTGTGAGCACTGATACGGTTTCTCTCCAGTGTGAATGTGCTGGTGTTTTTTCAGATCACTCTTTGTATTAAAACCCTTCCCACACTGTGAGCACTGATACGGTTTCTCTCCACTGTGAATGCGCTGGTGTGTTTTGAGATGACCCTGTTGATTAAAACTCTTTCCACACTGTGAGCACTGATACGGTTTCTGTCCACTGTGAATGCGCTGGTGTATTTTGAGCTCACTCTTTGTATTAAAACTCTTTCCACACTGTGAGCACCGATATGGTTTCTCTCCAGTGTGAATGCGCTGGTGTATTTTGAGCTTACTCTGTGCATTAAAACGCTTCCCACACTGTGAGCAGAAATACGGTTTTTCTCCAGTGTGAATGCGCTGGTGTTTTTTTAGATCACTCTGTGTAATAAAACTCTTTCCACACTGTGAGCACTGATACGGTTTCTCTCCAGTGTGAATGCGCTGGTGTGTTTTGAAAGCACTCTGTTGATTAAAACTCTTCCCACAATGTGAGCACTGATACGGTTTCTCTCCAGTGTGAATGCGCTGGTGGATTTTGAAATGACTCTGTTGATTAAAACTCTTCCCACACTGTGAGCACTGATACGGTTTCTCTCCAGTGTGAATGCGCTGGTGGATTTTGAGATGACTCAGTTGAATAAAACTCTTCCCACACTGTGAGCACTGATACGGTTTCTCTCCAGTGTGAATGCGCTGGTGTATTTTAACCTCACTCTTTGTATTAAAACTCTTTCCACACTGTGAGCACTGATATGGTTTCTCTCCGGTGTGAATGCGCTGGTGTGTTATGAGATCATTATTTGTATTAAAACCCCTACCACATTGTGAGCACTGATACGGTTTCTCTCCAGTGTGAATGCGCTGGTGGATTTTGATATGACTCTGTTGATTAAAACTTTTTCCACACTGTGAGCACTGATACGGTTTCTCTCCAGTGTGAATGTGCTGGTGTTTTTTCAGATCACTCTTTGTATTAAAACCCTTCCCACACTGTGAGCACTGATACGGTTTCTCTCCACTGTGAATGCGCTGGTGTGTTTTGAGATGACCCTGTTGATTAAAACTCTTTCCACACTGTGAGCACTGATACGGTTTCTGTCCACTGTGAATGCGCTGGTGTATTTTGAGCTCACTCTTTGTATTAAAACTCTTTCCACACTGTGAGCACCGATATGGTTTCTCTCCAGTGTGAATGCGCTGGTGTATTTTGAGCTTACTCTGTGCATTAAAACGCTTCCCACACTGTGAGCAGAAATACGGTTTTTCTCCAGTGTGAATGCGCTGGTGTTTTTTTAGATCACTCTGTGTAATAAAACTCTTTCCACACTGTGAGCACTGATACGGTTTCTCTCCAGTGTGAATGCGCTGGTGTATTTTGAGAAAACTCAGGAACCTGAAGCTCTTCCCACACTGTGAGCAGACGTTTCCTTCTTCCTGTGTGGGACTGAGAGAGGTGTTAATGCTGACAGTACCAGAGGACGTTTGCTGATTACTGGAGCTTCTGGTGGGCGTCAGATACTCATGTTCAGTCTTAATCTTCACCAGAGTCTCATATTTATCATGGTTGCAGCTCTTGATGTGATTGTGGAGCTGATTTTGGATTGTAGAGGAACGTGGACACGAGGAGCAGCAGAAATCCTTGTTCAGTTCTGAAGCAGAAAATAATCAAATACATTTATAACATTATAAATAATCAAACACATTTATAACATTATAAATAATCAAATACATTTATAACATTATAAATAATCAATACATTTATAACATTATAAATAATAAATACATTTATAACATTATAAATAATAAATACTGTTAGTAATTGTTAAACTGAGATCTGATGCTAAAGTCCTGTAACGTGATTCATCCTGCATTCATCATTTCCTGCTCACACTGATCTGCATGAGCACAATACAAGCTTTCACTGTATGATGCTTCATCCCAGGTTCCTCTGATTCTATTCAATCCAAATCTTAATTTACTCAAGATAAAAAATATCTTACTGAGTTCATCTTTATCTTCAGCTTCTTCCTTCTTTACAGGCTTCATCTGGAAACCTCCACACTGTTGCTCCTCTGGGGTGAGGTGTTCCTCAGAGGTGACGTGTTCCACAGGGATTAAAGATCCTTCACCTGAAATTCATCAATATGTGAAGAAGAAACTCAACAACTGGAGGAAACTGAAGGTTGTGGGTTTAGTTACCACAAATAAATACTACTTAGATTTAATCCAGACTGGAAGTATCAGCACTTCTCCACAGGACAGTACGGTAAAGTACAGGTTCTAATCCCACTATCCACATTCTCTTATTATTTCTACTATACTAACCACACTGTACTGTACTAACATGGCAAATTGCTCCACATTTACTTACAGAAGTAACTTCCATCTTCTTCCTCCTCCTTCTTTATTAGTTTCTCTTGGAATCCTTCATTTTGTAGATCTATGGGGGTGACGTGTCCCTCTTCTGCTGACTGCATTATTAAAAGATCTGACAGACAGACAGACAGATAGACAAATGTACTTTATTCCCTATTAAAGAGAAATCCAGGAATACTCTTTCAGACTGTTTTAACTGTTTATTTTTAATGCTGTGAGGCTGTAAACAGAGTGAAAATGTTGAAACTATTGTGGGACTGAGCAGCATCAGACAGAAAAGACTTCTAATAGAACATTTTGGGTTGGTTTCACAGACAGGGATTAAGCCTAGTCCTAGACTACACAGCATTTTGAATGGAGATTCTCTATTTAAAGCTAAATGTAGTCCTGGACTATAAGCCTTAATCCCTGTCTGGGAAACAACCCTTTGAGTTTGGTGGAAGTGGTTTTGTGGCCCAAAGTGAAATGATGAAGTCTGATGTTCTTTACATCTAGTTTCTCATCCACTCCCAATAACAGTGCTGTACTAATACTTTTAACTTTTACTATAAACCTGTAAAACAACCTGTAAACAAAGCTACAAGAACTCGCTGTTTCTATCAAACATTACACACTGTAAACAAAGCTGAAAATGTGACGCGTTTATATCAAAATGTTAGATTTAATAATGAATAAACTCTGAATCCGTTACAATCCACTGATTCATCGGTTCAATGAATCGGTTCATCAGTACTGAATCATGTGTGATGCTAACAGTTAGCGGAGCAGCTAATAGTTTGTTTGTTTAAATAAAACTGGAGTTAAAGCTCCTCAAATCCTCACAGTGATGTTTTATTATAAACTCTAGTTTTATTATTAATTAGAATGTGGTTATAATGAAATATAAGGGTTATAATTAAATACATATTTTACTTACAGATGAGGCTCTACAGTACAAACACAGCAGCTTCTTGTTCTTCTTATGATGTTTAATGGCGGTTGGCAGAACAACTTAAGACGCACCAGCGCCACCAACTGGACTGGAGTTGAACAGCAGCTTAGCAGTAAAACATCTCCATTAGCCCTGTATCTCTCAGCTACAGTGTTGGGGGGAACGGGGTACAGTCACGTGATTACTTTTTATCTCTAACGAAGTAATGTAACGCGTTACAGTTACATATTTGTAATGACATTACAGTTACTGTGATGAGTCGTTTCTGAACGAACCGATTCTATTGAACGACACTTTTGAAATGAAATAAGGGAACAGAGTCGCTCCTCTAGTATAAGGATGAATAATTAATGAATAAACTTGTTTAATGATGTTAAATCTGATTGGTTCATGGCGTGTATGTTTTAAAGCAGAAACAAACACAGGCACATCTCTGTACAAGAGAGGATTTTTCTGAAACTAAATAAATAAAGTAAATAAATGGAATTTGTTTGTAGATGTGATTCCAGTATACAGTATTTGTTTGGGTTTTAGAATGTAACGTGAAAGTAAAGTAATGAGGAACGAGATGACATGTTCCAGGATGTAATGAGTAAAGTAATCCCATTACAATTTTAGTTAAGTAATAAGTAATGAGTAATGGATTACTTTTTTGAGTAACTACCCCAACACTGCTCAGGTAGCTTTAGAGAGGACTACAGTCAGTCCTAGACGTTCTTCTAAGCAGTTTCTCTAATGTCATGTTTTGTTTTCCAACACATTCACACCAGTAGAAGCTTAAACATAACACTACAAACCAACTAGTCTATAAGCACAAGAGGATTCACCTTTGTAGACGGCGCTGTTTATGGTTTTACACTTTAAAATATGAGGAGTTTTTTTATTACAACAAACACCACGGCAACAATTAATAATTATAAAAATAAAATAATAATAATAAAGTCACAAATCTGTGCTTAAGCAACAAGCTGTAATTTATTTCTAGCACCACTAGATGGAGAAGATGCATTTGGTACAAAAACACCACAACAAATCATCTGGATTCAACCTTTTCTTCACTAGGATTTATATGAACTGGGTTTTATGCACTAGAAGATGGTGGGATTATTAAACGTAAATATGAGTATTTCTTTTAACAAAGGAGTTTAGCTACCACTAATTCATACCTGTCAAGTTTTGGATTTAAAAATAAGGGACATTTTCCGCCGCGCGCTTCGAGCCGTCCCACCAGCCCAACCGAGGTTCAGTATCCCTTACATTTTAAGACAGGTTTACAAGAAATCTAAAATAACCACCTGTGAACCACTTACAAACTACAATTAGATGATCAGAATCTGATAGGCCTACCTTTGTTGACACTGAAATGCTGTGGACATTCCTACATATGTAATTCTTATAATACAGCCTAAATGAAAACACAGTTACAAACCTTACAGAATGCATAACTCTGCCCCATCCTGCTCCTCTTTAGAAAGGTAAATTCGATGTCCCATTTAGATATTTGCATGCAGTCTTTACTTTTTTGGCAGGAATGCCCTCTCTCTCCTTGCATCCATCCATCTCTCCCTGTTCCAGGTTTGTTCCCGCTGTCTGCACTGACCTCGTGAGAACTGCCACTTGCAGCAGTCTGGGTGGCAGTTCTCGCGAGGTTAGTGACATTTCAGTTTGGAGAGGCACAGGAATGTTTTTTAAATTATAATTGTAGTATTGTGTAAAGGAAACATAAAAATACTTACCTGTAATGGGGAGCTGAACCTGTGGCAGGCACTGTTACCTTTTGTTATTGTTGTGGTGCGGTTAAAGCAGGGTCAGAAGAAAGTTACCATTCTGAGAGTTTGCACATGACTTTATTGCTTATCTGAGATTTGTTGGTTAATAATAAAGACACTTAAATATATTATATTTGGATGTGATGATTGAAGATACCACAATAAAATAATACGGGAAATTTACGGGAAAATACTAATACGCGAGGACGGCGGGAAAGAGGGGTAAAATACGGTAGTTTCCCGGCCGAAACGGGAGACTTGACAGGTATGCTAGTTTGGTCTATAGATAAACACAAAGAACAAAGACTCATGATGATAGAACAATGCAACACTGTTCAGTCCACAGCCTTCCATTCACACCTTCTCATGTACATTCTGGTGGAGGACGGTTCATTATTTGCTAAGTGGAAATCATCTAAAGACTAGAATTTTGGAGTGTAGATCTAGAAGTGTTAAAGTAAGAGGCTATTCATTTATGAAAACTTAGCATTCATAATATGAAGAATTTATGCAAACACCATAAAGACCAGGGTAAAATTCTTCCACTTGAAAGTAAAAGTTGTTCTGTGTTTATTAAAGTAGATTAAACTTGAATAATGAATAAAAACAGATTCAGATCTGAGGTTGGTACATTACACCACATTACATTTAAAGATTAATGATCATATTCATACCATCATGTACATTTGATAATTGAAGTAGAACAGTTCTAGTGTATATTAGTAGAAAAGAAAGTACACATAGCTTTTTCTGTACATGCAGTAGTGGAGTATCATTTTATTTTCTCCTCTGAATGCGATGGTGTTTTTCAAGACGACTCCAGTCACAAAAACTATTAAAAATGCTGCTTCCAGTAAAACTTCATCCGCACTTTAAGCAGCAATATGGGTCATCCTCTTATGTGAATGCGCTGGTGTGGTGTACTTAAAGGATATTCCTTTCACTAAAGTTCTTTTCAGACAGTAAACAGTGATACGACCTCTCTCCTGTGTGAATGTTCTGGTGTTGTTGGAGAACATAATGTGCAATAAAATACTTCCCACACTCTTAACAGTGATGTAGTTTCTCTATGTGAATACGCTGATGCCGTTTGAGATTATTTTCATGAGCAAAAATCTTTCCACACTCTTAACAGTGATGAAGTTTTTCTATGTGAATACGCTGATGCCGTTTGAGATTATTTTCATGAGCAAAATACTTCCCACACTCTTAACAGTGATGTAGTTTCTCTATGTGAATACGCTGATGCTGTTTGAGATTATTTTCATGAGCAAAAAACTTCCCACACTCTTAACAGTGATGTAGTTTCTCTATGTGAATACGCTGATGCCGTTTGAGATTATTTTCATGAGCAAAAATCTTTCCACACTCTGAGCAGTGATACGGCTTCTCTCCTGTGTGAATACGCTGGTGTACTGTAAGGACGCTACTTTGAGTAAAACTCTTTCCACACTCTAAGCAGTGATACGGTTTCTCTCCTGTGTGAATGCGCTGGTGTACTTTAAGGGCACTACTTTGAGTAAAACTTTTTCCACACTCAGTGAAGTTATACGGTTTCTCTCCTGTGTGAATACGCTGGTGGTTTTGAAGGGTACTATGTTCAGCAAAACTCTTTCCACACTCAGTGCAGTTATATGGTTTCTCTCCTGTGTGAATACGCTGGTGTTTTTGAAGGGTACCATGTTCAGCAAAACTCTTTCCACACTCTGAGCAGTAATATGGTTTCTCTCCTGTGTGAATACGCTGGTGTTTTTGAAGGTTATTCTGTTGAGCAAAACTCTTTCCACACTCTAAGCAGTGATACGGCTTCTCTCCAGTGTGAACACGCTGGTGTACTTTAAGGTCACTTCTTTGAATAAAACCCTTTCCACACTCTGAGCAGTGATAGGGCTTCTCTCCAGTGTGAACACGCTGGTGTACTTTAAGGTCACAACTTTGAATGAAACTCTTTCCACACTCTGAGCAGTGATGTGGCTTTTCTCCAGTGTGAATACGCTGGTGTACTTTAAGAGCATTACTGTAAGAAAAACTCCTCCCACACTCTGAGCAGTAATACGGTTTCTCTCCTGTGTGAATACGCTGGTGTGATTTAAGGTTACTGCTTTGAGTAAAACTCTTTTCACAGTCCGAGCACTGAAATGGCTTCTCTCCTGTGTGAATGTGCTGGTGTCTTTGGAGCGTACTCTGACGAGAAAAACTGCTTCCACACTCTGAGCACTGAAATGGCTTCTCTCCTGTGTGAATGCGCTGGTGTTTTTGAAGGGTACCCTGTTGAGCAAAACTCTTTCCACACTCTGAGCAGTTATATGGTTTCTCTCCTGTGTGAACACGCTGGTGTTGTTGGAGATTACTCTGCTTAGTAAAACTCTTCCCACACTCTGAGCAGTGATGAAAGTTCTTCATGTTTATGCTTTGATAAGACTGTAGAAACTGTTTCCTTGGAAAGCAACAGAAACGAAGTCAATTAATTAGAATTACTTTTACTACATTAATACCACAATAATATTAAACTCATCATCTAGTAATAAAAACATTAAATTCACTTCATGTCTAAGTGAGAATCTGAATTCAAAGAACATCAGGATAAAATACTTATAAATACTGCAGATATTAATAATTAAATAACTATAAATAACTTGATATAAATAAAGATATAAGAGATCTGACTTTCTCAACATCAGTCCTGCACCAAGCAAATCTAATCCAGTTCATGACAGGACTAATAATTAGCTCACAAGTGTAAATCTTTGGTGTGCTGGGAGTAAAAAAAGCTTCATAAATCACCACAATTATGAGCATAAAGCTATTTTAAACAGTCTGAATATATTAACCTGATAATATTAAATAACATAATAAAATAAAAACAACAACAAATGCAACATAAATGTAAAAGAAACAAACAAGAAAACCCTTTACCTTCCTGTTAGAATCCTAGCAGCCACTTTAACAAAGCTGGTGTCTCCAGCAGGTCGTTTCTAATGAAGAACGTGCAGAAGATCCTTCTTACCAGGTGACTCAGCTACAAGTCTAGAGTTTAGTCCTTAAATAGAGCTGAGGACAAAGACCCAAGACCAGTTAAAAACTCTGCATTGGTCAATCATCAGCCAACTATTCACACCTTCTTGTGTGAAGTACTAGCTCATTATCTATGGAACATCTGCAAATGAACTAGATGCAGCCACAAAGCATGATGGGTGAAGTCAAACTACACCTATTTATCTCAGCAGAGAAGTTATTTACATTTAATCCTAAACACAAACAAGGAATTGAAAGGCTATTCTGTAAAGTGAAATGACATGAACTTAGATAAAGCTTTTATGATAAGAATCTAAGTCATGTAAAATGCTGTATGTATATTTGTGTGAATTAGTTTCTACTGTATATGAGGAACAATAAGAAAACTATAAGAGGAAACACCCACCTATAGATTTATCTGTATTTATGGTGTAGAAATATTTACTGTGCACTTGTGTGTCTGTGAACTGTTTGATTTACTTCTGCGGTCAAGCCTCCACTTCAAAATGCTCAGTCAAATCAGCTCCCACATTGTTTGTGAAGATGTGCGTATACTAAACATTACGGTAAAAGCGCCTGGCGGAACTATTTAGGATAGAATTTCAGGGTTTAAGATAAAAGGTTTGGTAACAACTGGACATTATGATTTGACCTTAATTTAAAGTCAACTAAAATATAATCTAAGCTCATTCCCGTTTTCATTTAGATTGTTATTAAATGGAATAATCTTGATAACATGAATTGTTATTGTTATCAAAATGAATTCTCTTGTTTTCACAGAACAATTCCACTTTATAATGATAGTACACAACATGTAGGTTACAATATCAAGCCATTCTGATGTATCATTTCTAAATAAATTGTAGAGATGTGACAATATAAAAGGCCTAAACTATAAAGTCTAAGTGTACCAAAAAACAGTGTTTAAATATGCATAAAACTTTTAGCATAGACCATGTGATCAGTACCATAAAACATGGTGTAAATTAACCTGGGTGTAAATAGAATTTACACCAGGGTGCAAACTGTGTGCAGATAGCATCTGCCTAATTTAAAATAGTTCTTCATGTAACCTGAAATTCTATTCATAAATCATTAGTTAATGATGAATATTGTAGAGGAAAGAACAGAAAAGAGTAGAAGTGAAATTCAGAGTTTTTAGTATTTAAAGATTTACTATTAAATGTTCTTTTATATGCTCTAAAACGATTATAAAAATCAATAAAATGACTAATAGTTTAATGATAAAATATTACTAGCTGTAATACCAATGTAAACAAAATACATCACAAAAAAAGTATCAATGGAAATGTCAAATGAAAGTATATTATTAATAATATAAGATTCACTAGTAGTACTGATCGATCATTTGCCATTTCACCAATATCTGTGACACCCTGGATTCTGGGCTAGTTTCAGCTTCAGGGTTGATTTTAGACCAGACATTAGGCTGGATAATTTTGCTGAACCTGGCAACTTGCGAATTTCCCGCCAAATTGGGCTTGTTTAAAAATTAAGTCATGGTTGAAAATTGGGCTACTTTCAAAATGTGTCACGGCTGTCTAAAATCTTTCATTGCAAACCGTACAAAATGTTTTTAATGAGGATTTGCGCTCATATACCTATGAACAAGGTCTGCTAGTTTTAGCATGTGAACAAAGACACACAATTACACAGTAAATATTTCTACACCATAAATACAGATAAATCTATAGGTGGGTGTTTCCTCTTATAGTTTTCTCATTGTTCCTCATATACAGTAGAAACTAATTCACACAAATATACATACAGCATTTTACATGACTTACATTCTTATCATAAAAGCTTTATCTAAGTTCATGTCATTTCACTTTACAGAATAGCCTTTCAATTCCTTGTTTGTGTTTAGGATTAAATGTAAATAACTTCTCTGCTGAGATAAATAGGTGTAGTTTGACTTCACCCATCATGCTTTGTGGCTCCATCTACTTCATTTGCACACATTCCATAGATAATGAGCTAGTACTTCACACAAGAAGGTGTGAATGGTTGGCTGATGATTGACCAATGCAGAGTTTTTAACTCGTCTTGGGTCTTTGTCCTCAGCTCTATTTAAGGACTAAACTCTAGACCTGTAGCTGAGTCACTTGGTAAGAAGGATCTTCTGCACGTTCTTCATTAGAAACGACCTGCTGGAGACACCAGCTTTGTTAAAGTGGCTGCCAGGATTCTAACAGGAAGGTAAAGGGTTTTCTTGTTTGTTTCTTTTACATTTATTTTGCATTTGTTGTTATTTTTATTTTATTATGTTATTTAATATTATCAGGTTAATATATTCAGACTGTTTAAAATAGCTTTATGCTCATAATTGTGGTGATTTATTAAGCCTTTTTTACTCCCAGCACACCAAAGATTTACACTTGTGAGCTAATTATTAGTCCTGTCATGAACTGAATTAGATTTGCTTGGTGCAGGACTGATGTTGAGAAAGTCAGATCTCTTATATCTTTATTTATATCAAGTTATTTATAGTTATTTACTTATTAATATCTGCAGTATTTATAAGTATTTTATCCTGATGTTCTTTGAATTCAGATTCTCACTTAGACGTGAAGTGAATTTAATGTTTTTATTACTAGATGATGAGTTTACCACAATATTATTGTGGTATTAATGTAGTAAAAGTAATTCTAATTAATCGACTTGTTTCTTCGTTTCTGTTGCTTTCCAAGGAAACAGTTTCTACAGTCTTATCAAAGCATAAACATGAAGAACTTTCATCACTGCTCAGAGTGTGGGAAGAGTTTTACTACACAGAGTAATCTCCAACAACACCAGCGCATTCACACAGGAGAGAAGCCATATCACTGCTCAGAGTGTGGGAAGAGTTGTACTACACAGGGTAATCTCCAACAACACCAGCACATTCACACAGGAGAGAAGCCATATCACTGCTCAGAGTGTGGGACGAGTTTTACTACGCAGAGTAATCTCAAACAACACCAGCGCATTCACACAGGAGAGAAGTCATATCACTGCTCAGAGTGTGGGAAGAATTTTATTATGCAGAATCATCTCAAACAACACCAACGCATTCATACAGGAGAGAAGCCGTATCACTGCTCAGAGTGTGGGAACAGTTTTGCTCAAAGTAATGCTCTTAAAGTACACCAGCGTGTTCACACAGGAGAGAAACCATATCACTGCTCAGAGTGTGGAAAGAGTTTTGCTCAACAGAGTGACCCTCAAAAACACCAGCGTATTCACACAGGAGAGAAACCATATTACTGCTCAGAGTGTGGAAACAGTTTTGCTGAACATGGTACCCTTCAAAAACACCAGCGTATTCACACAGGAGAGAAACCGTATTACTGCTTAGAGTGTGGAAAAAGTTTTGCTGAACATAGTACCCTTCAAAAACACCAGCGTATTCACACAGGAGAGAAACTGTATAACTGCACTGAGTGTGGAAAGAGTTTTACTCAAAGTAGTGCCCTTAAAGTACACCAGCGTATTCACACAGGAGAGAAGTCGTATTACTGCTCAGAGTGTGGAAAGAGTTTTGCTGAACATGGTACCCTTCAAAAACACCAGCGTATTACACAGGAGAGAAACCGTATCACTGCACTGAGTGTGGAAAGAGTTTTACTCAAAGTAGTGCCCTTAAAGTACACCAGCGTATTCACACAGGAGAGAAGTCGTATTACTGCTCAGTGTGGAAAGAATTTTGCTGAACATGGTACCCTTCAAAAACACCAGCGTATTCACACAGGAGAGAAACCGTATCACTGCTCACTGTCTGAAAAGAACTTTAGTGAAAGGAATATTCTTTAAGTACACCACACCAGCGCATTCACTTAAGAGGATGACCCATATTGCTGCTTATAGTGCGGATGAAGTTTTACTGGAAGCAGCATTTTTAATAGACACCAGTACGGTCACACAGAAGTTACGTTATTGTGACTGAAGTCGTCTTGAAAAACACCAGCGCATTCAGAGGAGAAAATAAAATGATACTCCACTACTGCATGTACAGAAAAAGCTATGTGTACTTTCTTTTTCTACTAATATCCACTAGAACTGTTCTACTTCAATTATCAAATGTACATGATGGTATGAATATGATCATTAATCATCAAATGTAATGTGGTGTAATGTACCAACCTCAGATCTGAATCTGTTTTTGTTCTTTATTCAAGTTTAATCTACTTTAATAAACACAGAACAACTTTTACTTTCAAGTGGAAGAATTTTACCCTGGTCTTTATGGTGTTTGCTAAGTTTTCATAGATGAATAGCCTCTTACTTTAACACTTCTAGGTGTACACTCCAAAATTCTAGTCTTTAGATGATTTCCACTTAGCAAATAATGAACCGTCCTCAACCAGAATGTACATGAGAAGGTGTGAATGGAGGGCTGTGAACTGAACAGTGTTGCATTGTTCTATCATCATGAGTCTTTGTTCTTTGTGTTTATCTATAGACCAGATTAGTGGTAGCTAAACTCCTTTGATAAAAGAAATACTCATATTTACATTTAATTTTACACTTTACACCATCTTCTAGTGCATAAAACCCAGTTCATATAAATCCTAATACAGACTGCACTGACATGTTTTACAATTACATTTAAAAATAAATAAATACTATTGTGGTAGTTCAGTTGTTTTCTTATCATGGAGGTGACCAAGTGTTCCTTTATTGATGAATAAATGTATTTGTTAAACTGTAAATTCCATCCGAGTCTAAACTCACGGTCCATGTATTTGTATGTACAGTGTATCACGAAAGTGAGTACACCCCTCACATTTCTGCAAATATTTCATTATATCTTTTCATGGGACAACACTATAGACATGAAACTTGGATATAACTAAGAGTAGTCAGTGTACAGCTTGTATAGCAGTGTAGATTTACTGTCTTCTGAAAATAACTCAACACACAGCCATTAATGTCTAAATAGCTGGCAACATAAGTGAGTACACCCCACAGTGAACATGTCCAAATTGAGCCTAAAGTGTCAATATTTTGTGTGACCACCATTATTATCACTGCCTTAACCCTCCTGGGCATGGAATTCACCAGAGCTGCACAGGTTGCTACTGGAATCCTCTTCCACTCCTCCGTGATGACATCACGGAGCTGGTGGATGTTAGACACCTTAAACTCCTCCACCTTCCACTTGAGGATGCGCCACAGGTGCTCAATTGGGTTTAGTCCATCACCTTTACCTTCAGCTTCCTCAGCAAGGCAGTTGTCATCTTGGAGGTTGTGTTTGGGGTCGTTATCCTGTTGGAAAACTGCCATGAGGCCCAGTTTTCGAAGGGAGGGGATCATGCTCTGTTTCAGAATGTCACAGTACATGTTGGAATTCATGTTTCCCTCAATGAACTGCAGCTCCCCAGTGCCAGCAACACTCATGCAGCCCAAGACCATGATGCTACCACCACCATGCTTGACTGTAGGCAAGATACAGTTGTCTTGGTACTTCTCACCAGGGCGCCGCCACACATGCTGGACACCATCTGAGCCAAACAAGTTTATCTTGGTCTCGTCAGACCACAGGGCATTCCAGTAATCCATGTTCTTGGACTGCTTGTCTTCAGCAAACTGTTTGCGGGCTTTCTTGTGCGTCAGCTTCCTTCTGGGATGACGACCATGCAGAGCGAGTTGATGCAGTGTGCGGCGTATGGTCTGAGCACTGACAGGCTGACCTCCCACGTCTTCAACCTCTGCAGCAATGCTGGCAGCACTCATGTGTCTATTTTTTAAAGCCAACCTCTGGATATGACGCCGAACACGTGGACTCAACTTCTTTGGTCGACCCTGGCGAAGCCTGTTCCGAGTGGAACCTGTCCTGGAAAACCGCTGTATGACCTTGGCCACCATGCTGTAGCTCAGTTTCAGGGTGTTAGCAATCTTCTTATAGCCCAGGCCATCTTTGTGGAGAGCAACAATTCTATTTCTCACATCCTCAGAGAGTTCTTTGCCATGAGGTGCCATGTTGAATATCCAGTGGCCAGTATGAGAGAATTGTACCCAAAACACCAAATTTAACAGCCCTGCTCCCCATTTACACCTGGGACCTTGACACATGACACCAGGGAGGGACAACGACACATTTGGGCACAATTTGGACATGTTCACTGTGGGGTGTACTCACTTATGTTGCCAGCTATTTAGACATTAATGGCTGTGTGTTGAGTTATTTTCAGAAGACAGTAAATCTACACTGCTATACAAGCTGTACACTGACTATTCTAAGTTATATCCAAGTTTCATGTCTATAGTGTTGTCCCATGAAAAGATATAATGAAATATTTGCAGAAATGTGAGGGGTGTACTCACTTTTGTGATACACTGTAGGCTTGAGCTGGATTGACAATAGAAAGTGGATGTAAAGGACTGGGTGGGTAATAATTCAAAATAGTTCTTCATGTAACCCCGAAATTCTATTCATAAATCATAATAGAATGAAAACTAAATCATTAATAATGAAGATTAGAGAGAAGAGGAAAGAACAGAAAAGAGACCTTTTAGTATTTAAAGTGTTACTATTAAATGTTGTTTTATGAGATCTAAAACGATTATAAAAAAATTACTAAGGTTTAGATGCCCACTAAAAGTTTAAGCATACCGTAAACATGGATGCTGCTTTTTCTTCATCAAAGCAACACAATGAGACAAAGATCAGCTCATACTTTCATTCTTACTACAGTAAAACAGTATGATATTAACAGAGTGTTTATGGTTCTTCTGTCCCAAGTGTTTTTGTAACGTGTTGTAGACTTGCAATGTCAACTGTTTTTGGTATACAGGATAGAAAAGGCAGAATGCAGGTGAAAATGTGTTATTTGGCAACCCAGCACTGTGTAAATATTGGATAGAACACATTATGGGTTATTTATCAGTCGTGTAGGGTGACATACACACCGACTTTAAAGACTCCTGATTACAAGAGATCCAGTTGTGTAGTGTGAACTTGGCATTAGTCTCCAGATTGGAACCAGTTTGAAAAAAGCGGACGAGATCTTGTGACCTTGTTGAAATAAAAAATCCTTGTGATGTTGCCCTGTTGTGGCCTTTTTATA
This sequence comes from Trichomycterus rosablanca, assembly GCF_030014385.1. Taxonomy (NCBI): domain Eukaryota; kingdom Metazoa; phylum Chordata; class Actinopteri; order Siluriformes; family Trichomycteridae; genus Trichomycterus; species Trichomycterus rosablanca. The sequence continues at coordinate 31,508,893 of NC_086001.1, read as the reverse complement.
GAATTGTAATAAAATAATATGAGTTGAGAGACGTGAGTTGATGAAGTTTTAGGGTAACGATTTCAGGCTGCTCTGAGTGAGCTGACAGTAGGTCTGTATCTTCACTGCTGAGTTCAATGTTCTGTAACATGTCAGGAAACGTTGTGCTTTCTTTCACTTCATATTACTGACATCATACACAAAATGATGAAGAAATGTGAAAATAAACATCCATAAACCTTCATATATTCAGTGAGTTTATTTATTTTTTATTCAATGTTATAACATTTTAAGGCTTGTTGATCCTGGTCATCCATGTTCTACACTTCTCATACAGCTGTGTGGATCAACAAGGGCGGCACCTCAGTGGAGTTCCTCTAACCAGTCACACACAGATACCCAAAATGCATCGTTCTGGTAAAAGAGAGAGAGAGAGAGAGGATGGGTTAGAGAGAAACACCTGCAACAATCACTGAAATGTGAAATTGAGATGTAGCGTGTCCTGATTGGATGGCGCCATCATCATCCCTCCTTGTCGCACCGACGACGTCTCCTGCTAAATAAAACAAGAAGAGGTGTAAGAACATTCCAGAAGCTGTAGTGTTTGGACAGATGAGCATGTAGAGCAGCGTTTATCAGGTAAAATACACTGATTGTGGAAATGTTACCTGGATTTCTTACACGTCCGCTCAGCTACACACTGGACTACTGCGCTGCTTCCTTCTCAAGAGCAAAAGATACGTAGCTGTGGTCTGATCAAACTTCTACTGTACACACACACACACACAAATCTCTTTTAGATGGAGCTCAAGAATGTCAATATTAATAAATGGCATCTGTGTTGATGCAGGTACAAGTACTGAAATGTACCTCAGACACCAGCTGCTTGGTGCTTTGGTTGGACTGTCTGAACACAAACACACACACAGACACAAATATATGAGTATGTAAGATAATAAAGATACAATCTTCTGTATGGTGGATCTCCATCATGCCACTGTACTACGTCTAGGGTGGATGTTGTACCGGGCATGTGCTGTGCCATTCCACAGGGCTGCTGTACCCCTTCATTACCCACTCATGATCCAGCAGATGCTCCACCTTTATGCGCTGCTCTGAAACCACCTACAGGACAAGATACAAGAACTTCAGGTGATGAAGCCCACAGAGAAACACACACCCACTTTGCTCACATTAAACACACCATAAACACACACCTGCAGCATTTCCTTAATCAGCAGTACAGAACCAGGAGACAGCCAGTCAGGAGTGTCATAATGTCCTTTCTGAGGAAACACAGAGCAAAACAATCACATCTGATCAAAGAACATCACCACAAGCCATTACTGTTACTTTTACTGTATGTTTAACATGCTGCTGAGCATTAAATAATGGATTTAGTTTCATAATCGTAACCAGACGTGTATGCCAATGGTGTTTCATTGTAGTTCCAAGACTTACAGTGATTTGTTCATGGAGCTCCTCAAAGTTGTCACCATCGAACGGGAGGTAGCCACACAGCATGTCATATAGGACAACACCCAAGCTCCAAACATCTGCCTAAAACACACACACACACACACACACACACACACACATTCATTGTCTTTTTTAACCATGCTTTACCCTGGTCAGTCCCCTCATCCAGACCTCATAGAATAACTCATGAATGGGGCTACAGAGGGGACTGAACACCTTGGATTTAGAGACTTTCCAATTGAAGTTTATCAGGAATAACCTGGGGACACACCCACACACACACCTACCTCTGCACCAAGATAGGGTTTATCATCAATGATTTCTGGTGCCAAGTAGGGAGGGGTTCCACAGCCCTCAATCAGAGCAGTACCCAATCCACCCTACAACAAAACAGATTTCTATCAACCGAAGGTCCAACTGTTGACTCACATCTGCAACACAACACACAAACTGAACCAGCATGGCTCTGTGACGTCCTGTTCATCTAACTGATCACTGAAACTAATTGTGGACACCATGTGTGCAAGGCTTTATTAAAGCATGATGGATGGGGGTAAGCACACCACCTTACTAGACTCTCTGAATGGCATGCTTGATTTAAGTATACACTACAGTCTTAGTAGAGACACGAACCTCTGGTTTGGCACAGAGACCAAAGTCGATGAGCTTGATGTTGTTCTTCTCATCCAGCATCATGTTTTCCTGAGAGTCAAAATAAAACACGTCATGTACAAGCACTAACAAAGAAAGAGCACAAAGTATGAAATCGTTTGGCTGACGCACTGGCTTAAGGTCACGGTGGGCGTATCCCTGGCTGTGGACGTAGGCCAGCGCCGAGACGATCTGACGGAAGATCCTGCGCGTCTCCTCCTCCGACAACCTGTCGTTATTATCGATGTGGTCAAACAGATTTCCACCCGGACAAAACTAGAGGAGAGAACGAGTCATGTGAGCAGCAAATCATCGTAAATCCAGAGATTAAATCAAATCTGATAGTTTCCAACCACTGATGGTACCTCAAGCACCATGTAGATCTGGTCAGCAGTCTCCATGACTTGGTACAAGCGGCACACGTGCTGATGATTGAGGTTCTTCAGGGCTTCAATCTCTATCCTCAAATCAGACAACTCATCCTGCAATGGGGAGGAAACAGGAACAGTTTTATGACTTTTCAGATCAGAATTAGGAGAACCAGACGTTTGGAAACTGAGACACATCCGTCTTTAACAGACGGTTTTGCTGAAACTAACCCCGAGCTCTTTCTTCTCCAGGATCTTGATGGCCACTGGCTCTTGAGTCTGAATGTGCCTGCCTAGCTTGACCGTCGCATAACCACCTGAAGAACGATTGAATTAAAAAAAAATATTAAGTCAGGTTTTAAAAGATGCACATCTGTGTTACACAAAGGCAGAGAGACGACTGAAAGTGGTACCAGTTACCTGATCCAATGGTTTTGTAAACCTCATAGCACTTGTGCAGCTCAGAGACGTCCTAAACCACACGTGACGTTCCCTCTGTGGTGTCGTCTGTCTCGGGTACAGCGCATGGAACTTCTACCTGCTGCCCACAAGAGACATGTTATTATTATTACTGATTGCTCTTCCTGGCCTCTTGTTTGGCCTCTTCAGAAGGTTGTCACAGGTATCTGGAGCCAAGGGAGAAACCAGGGGAGGATCAACACAGCAAACTGATACTCACCTGGTTCCCATCCGCCTTACGGTCACCTTTGTAGACTGAACCGAAGCCTCCCTTTCCCAGCAGCTCTCCATCGGTATATCGGCTCTCAAAGCTGTCCGGGTTCATGTCGGTCGTCTTCTCCTCTTGACGTTCTCCGTTGGTGGTTTCTCCTTCAGCATCTTCAACACAAGTATCACCAGTGATGCTCCATGTGTCATGTGGACCAAAAATAAGGGTCTACATAAAGGTTCGGCGTACTCACCCTTGTTCTCGAGAGCATCACAGACGACTTCTCCAGAACTGATCCCACCTACGAAGCCCAAGGGTTAAATATATAGTCACTAGAGTTTAATAGTGTCGGACTCTAATGTGGTGGTGTTAAGGTTACCTGGAGCTTCAGAAGACGCCCGCGGTCCCTGAGAGTCAGAGTCCTCCAACTGAATCTCCCCGTCCGACAACGTATCACTGGAGTCTGATTTCAAATTGTCCTTGTACCCGTCTGATTCCTGCTGATTCAGACACATTGAACTGGTGTTACAGAGCCGAGAACCAAACCCCTCCCCTCGCGGAGTATAGTGGTAATGATAATTCACCTCGCTCTCGACTGTTTCTTTACTCTGAGTCCGTTTCTGAATGGCGCTGATCCACGCCTGTCTACCTGCCTCACAGTCGGCCTGGAACGTACAGCTCCTGTACACACACGGTGATAGTTACAGATTATATAGGATGCAGACAGACAGACAGATTGAGTAGATAGATAAACAGATAGATAGACAGACATTCAGACAGACAGATGGATAGACAGATAAATAAATAGTCTGTCTATCTACCTGTCTGTCTGTCTAATTGATTATCTATTTATCTATAATCTATCTTCTTGTCTATCTGTCTATTCATCTGTCTATCTAGCATCTATCTGTCTGTCTGTTTATTGAACATCTATCTATCTGTCTATCTGTTAGTATGTTAGTCTGTCTATCAATCATCTTGTCTATCTATCTATTGCCTGTCTATTGATCATCTATCCGTCTGTCTGTCTATCTATCTATTTGTCTAATATTTGTCTGTGTCTGTCTATTGATTATCTATCTGTCCATCTGCCTATCTATCTGTCTATTGATCATCTGTCTGTCTGTCTATTGATTATCTATCTGTCTATTGATCATCTGTCTGTCTGTCTATTGATTATCTGTCTGTCTATTGATCACCTGTCTGTCTGTCTATCTCTGATGATTATAGATCTGGACTTACCTTGTGGGCGTGTCCACGTGGAAGCAGAAGCGTCGCCCGGCGTCCTCGCAGCTCTGGACCGAACAGTGCTGCAGGTCTTCAGCCAGCACCGTGAAGTCATGCTGGGGGAATAGAACATAAAACCTTCTTATTTATACAGTCGATGATATAAACGCCGGTGAAATCGTCCCAGACGTAAACACGACGGGGGGCGGTTTGGGGCGCAGCCCGGCACAGAAGTCGACCTCTGCTGTGATGCGCCTGAATTATGAGGGGCGTAAGACTGCGGTGCATTATGGGTATTTCACAGAGTCCAGGAGAGAGCTGATTTAGATAATGTAAAGTCATGTGACCTACCTTAAACCTCTTCTTGTAGAGAAGCTGATTGTTCTGTATGATGAACCACCGCCTGCAGAGATCAAACACATCGTATATATATATATATATATAATATTGAGTGTATAAATATAATATTGTGTATATATAATATTCATAATTATATATATTCCTAATATATATATATATATATATATATATATATAGAGAGAATTCCTAATATATACTCTAAGCATCAGTGTACAGACCTGTTCCAGGTTTTAAACACACTCCTAGTCCTCTTAAACAGAAACCCCTCCATCAGGAGCACTTCCTCGGCCCCCGTGCCGCCCCCGTGACCCGGGTCGCCCCCGGAGGATGCCCGGGGAGGCGCCCCGTGAGAAACCTCTGTCTCAGAGAAGCAGCCATCGTAAATGAAGAGAAAATCAAAATGCTGCTCCTGAAGAGCACAGGTCCACATTGTGATGTCACAGCGTTCCGAGAGAGCAGAGTGAATTTACCTTTACCATATATGGGCATGACTGGATTCATGTCACTGCACATATACTGACTTGATTTCCACTGTGGGACGGCTTCTGGAGGGTCCTGGGTTTGATTACCGGGTGAAATTTGCATGTTCTCCCCATGTCCTGGGGGTAACAGGGTACCCTAGGTATAAGTGTGTGTGACACACTCTGTTACTGACACACCCCCACACCATGACACACCCTGGTACTGACACACCGCCATACAATGACACACCCTGTTACTGACACACCCCATACCATGACACACCCTGGTACTGATACTGACACACCGCATACCATGACACACCCTGGTACTGGCACACCCCCATACCATGACACACCCTGGTACTGGTACTGGCACCCCCCCATACCATGACACACCCTGGTACTGGCACACCCCCATACCATGACACACCCTGGTACTGGTACTAACACACCCCCATACCATGACACACCCTGGTACTGACACACCCCCATACCATGACACACCCTGGTACTGGCACACCCCCATACCATGACACACCCTGGTACTGGTACTGACACACCCCCATACCATGACACACCCTGGTACTGACACACCCCCATACCATGACACAGCCTGGTACTGGCACACCCCCATACCATGACACACCCTGGTACTGAAACACCCTCATACCATGACACACCCTGCTACTGACACACCCCATACCATGACACACCCTGGTACTGGTACTGACACACCCCCCATACCATGACACCCTGGTACTGGTACTGAAACACCCCCATACCATGACACACCCTGGTACTGACACACCCCATACCATGACACACCCTGGTACTGGTACTGACACATCCCCATACCATGACACACTCTGGTACTGGTACTGACACATCCCCATACCATGACACACCCTGGTACTGACACCCCCCCATACCATGACACACCCTGGTACTGACACACTCCCATACCATGACACACCCTGGTACTGGTACTGACACACCCCCATACCATGACACACCCTGGTACTGGTACTGACACACTCCCATACCATGACACACCCTGGTACTGACACACCTCCATACCATGACACACCCTGGTACTGTCACACCCCCATACCATGACACACCCTGGTACTGGTACTGACACACACCCATACCATGACACACCCTGGTACTGTCACACCCCCATACCATGACACACCCTGGTACTGGTACTGACACACCCCCATACCATGACACACCCTGGTACTGGTACTGACACACCCCCATACCATGACACACCCTGGTACTGACACACCCCTATACCATGACACACCCTGGTACTGTCACACCCCCATACCATGACACACCCTGGTACTGGTACTGACACACCTCCATACCATGACACACCCTGGTACTGGTACTGACACACCCCATACCATGACACACCCTGGTACTGGTACTGACACACCCCATACCATGACACACCCTGGTACTGTCACACCCCCATACCATGACACACCCTGGTACTGGTACTGACACACCTCCATACCATGACACACCCTGGTACTGGTACTGACACACCCTCATACCATGACACACCCTGGTACTGGTACTGACACACCTCCATACCATGACACACCCTGGTACTGGTACTGACACACCTCCATACCATGACACACCCTGGTACTGTCACACCCCCATACCATGACACACCCTGGTACTGGTACTGACACACCTCCATACCATGACACACCCTGGTACTGGTACTGACACACCCCATACCATGACACACCCTGGTACTGGTACTGACACAACCCCATACCATGACACACCCTGTGTTTATAAGGTGTGTGTATTACGTGTGTGTATTATGTGCGCATATAATGTGTGTATAAGGTGTGTATAAGGTGTGTATAAAAGGTGTGTGTATTACGTGTGTATAACATGTGTATAAGGTGTGTATATAAGGTCTGTCTATTACGTGTGTATTACGTGTGTAGAACATGTGTATAAGGTGTGTGTCTAAGGTGTGTGTATTACGTGTGTATATCATGTGTATAAGGTGTGTATATAAGGTGTGTGTATTACGTGTGTATAACGTGTATAAGGTGTGTGTATAAGGTGTGTGTATTACGTGTGTATAACATGTGTATAAGGTGTGTATATAAGGTGTGTGTATTACGTGTGTATAACGTGTATAAGGTGTGTGTATAAGGTGTGTGTATTACGTGTGCACATTATGTGTGTATAAGGTGTGTATATAAGGTGTGTATTTGACGTGTGTGTATTATAGGGCAGTTGTAGCCTAGCGGTTAAGGTACTGGACTAGTAATCAAAAGGTTGCTTGTTTAAGTCCCACCACTGCCAGGTTGCAACTGTTAGGCCCTGTTGTAACCCTCAATAGCTTAGACAATTTGCTGTCACAGTACTGTAAGTCTCCTTGGATAAAAGCGTCTGCTAAATGCTGAAAATGAAAATGTGTAATGTGTGTGTGCATGAATATTAATAGAATAGATCCATGAAGTGATGTAGACACACATATTAACTCCTAAGCAATAATGATACACTAAGTGGCAAAAATTATCTGGACACCTTACCATGATCTTTTTGGACATCTCATTTCAAAAACAAACATTATTAAAATCAAGTGACTTCTGTGTGATCATTAGTGACTTGTGATCTCCTGAAAAGGTGCACAAACATCAAATCATCTGCTTCAGAGCGACAAGGAGGGACGATGGTGGCGCCATCCAATCAGGAAACGTTACATCTCACATGTACATACACTTGGAAAGAATTTGTGTTTCAGCGTAGTACTCGGATTTAAATGATTATTGCAGCTGTTTCTCTCTAACTGAACGGCGTCTTTCAGCACATGAAGAAGAAATCTATGGAGAGACCATAAATAACATGAACCTGAAGGTATGAACTTACATTGTAGAAAAGAAAAACGAGCCAGTTTGTTTGTTTACTGGGATTTTAACGTCATATTTTAATCTAAAATTACATTCATGACAGGAACGGTAGTTACTCGTTACACAAGATTCATCAGTTCACACAAGGTTATATTAAACACAGTCATGGACAATTTAGTCTCACTTGCATGTCTTTTGACTGCTGGAGGAAACTTTAGCACCCGAAGTAAACTCACGCAGACACGGGGAGGACATGCAAACTCCACACAGAAAGGACCCGGACCTCCCCACCTGGGGATCGAACCGGGGACCTTCTTGCTGTAAGGTGACAGTGCTACCCACTTAGCCACCGTGCTGCCCAAACAAGCCGGTAGCCAGCAGTGTGCACATTCAACCATTTACAGTTTGGTAATTAAGTTTGGCAAATTGAAATAATGGCATGTTTCTGACGTGAATGAGAGGGGTTATTAAAAAGATCTCACACTTGTCAGAGACAATGTTTGAAGCCCAGGTCAATAGGACCTGCTAGTTAGAGAAGACTCACTTGTTTGTGAGTTTAGGTCCAAAAGAGATAGTGGCCTGTACAGGGATCAAACCCATGACCTTAGCGTTATTAGCACCACGCGCTAACCAACTGAGCTAACCAAACTGTTCATCCAGGCTCTTTAGATCTTTGTACATAATTCTACACTAACCCCATTCAACCAGCAAAACTTCACAATGGGAAATCCTGACTTCAATCAATTTTACTGAGGAAGAACAGAACAACTACAGTACATCACAACCTACAGCACTTACAACACAACAGCTGGTTTTAACTACTCTGTACGTGTGGATCTAAAATGGACGAAACACTGGAGCCACTAAACTGGAACTAGAGACACTGAATTGTCCATGACTGCGCTTGATATAAACTTATGTAATTATACTGTTTATTAGCATAAAGTAAACATTAGCAAGTCATGTGACCCATGTGTACCGTCCAATTTCCAATTAAACAAATTAAATTAACATCCAGTAAAGAACAGTCCTACAAGCACAAATATCCACCTGATAAGTCACCGGAGACCGGCTGTCCAAAGTGGAAGAACGTCCTTTTGGTTTCAGTAGATGTTAAATAAAGACACTCACCCAACGTGGGGCTCGAACCCACGACCCTGAGATTAAGAGTCTGATGCTCTACCAACTGAGCTAGCTGGGCTTAAGCAGCATGTCAGAATGAAAGATAAAATAAAGAAAAGTGTGTGTAATTCTTACATACTTCCTACGTATTTTACGATGTGTTAACTTACATTAATTCTAAATAAAACCTGAACATTATTTTTTTGCAATAGTGTTTTCTCTAAATAAATAAAATATTTTTCAGTGTTTTGCCAAAAATATCGTTATCACATAGCACCTGCGCAAGTACAGCACAGCGCTTGTGGGGTGTAGACCACGATTACTTGTGTTAGTTCTGTCGACCAAGCAGATCACCATTCAGGAAGGTACATCAGTGCCAAAATACGAGCCAGTTTGTTCAATAAAACTTTATAAGCCAACAGCAGCGAGTAAACTTAAGTCACCTTAGATTACATGTTAACTTCCATCTATTCATCCAGCTTAAATACCATAAACACTACGTACAAAACATGTGGAGCTATTCTTACTACAGTAAAACACACTGAACTGACTTTTAAAGTGAAGTTCAAAATGTTGTGCAGAGATCGTTCTCATCTAGTGGTGCTAGATAAATTACAGCTTGTTGCTTGGGTACAGATTTGTGACATTATTATTGAATTGTTGTTGTTGTGTTTGTTGTTATTTTTTGAAACTGTAAAGTTTTTATTTATTTATTTTAGTTTCAATACAACGTGACACCGGCAAGATAAAGAAAGCAAAAATAAAGTGTCCCAAGTGTTTTTGTAACATGTTGTAGACCTGCAATGGCGTTTACCTGCAATGGTGTTTGGTATACAGGAAAGAAAAGGCAAAATGCAGGTGAAAATGTGTTATTTGGCAACCAGCACTGTGTAAATATTGGACAGAACACATGATGGGTTATTTTAACTTGTTGGGTTGTGCAGTTTAACCACTGTGCTGGATTAAATACATGTAAGAAAATACAGCATTAAAGCATAATCTCAATAAAATAGGCTACAGTTTAACACTATAATACAATATAATACAGCAACAGTAAGTCTGTGTCTGTTTCTGTTACTTATTCTGAATTGTGTTTGTTTGTAAACTGTGAATTAGTTCTTAATCTGGTCGTGATGTTAGTGAATTAAACCTAAACCTCTCTGATGGTCTGACCGATGAGCTGTCTGTTCTGACCTGCTGCTTAAGCCCGGCTAGCTCAGACGGTAGAGCATGAGACTCTTAATCTCAGGGTCGTGGGTTCGAGCCCCACATTGGGTGAGTATCTTCATTTAACATCTACGGAAACCAAAAGGTTCTTCCACTTTGTACAGCCGGTCTCCAGTGACTTATCAGGTGGATGTTTGTGCTTGTAGGACTGTTGTTTACTGGATGTTTTCAGTTACTTATTGCCACTACTCTGTGGGACTACACATTGTTGTGTCTCATATCCGATGATCAACAGGCAGGTTGTGCAATAAAAGGCACTCGTGCCTGGATGGGCTCAAACCACCAACCTTTCGTTTAACAGCTGAATACGCTAACCGATTGCGCCACAGAGACACGTGCACTGCACTCTCACTGGACGGTACACACAGGTCACATGACTTGCTAACTTTTACAGCAGGGCAGTTAAGTTTGGCTAATTGAAATAATGGCATGTTTCTGACCTGAATGAGAGGGGCATTAAAAAGATCTCACACTTGTCAGAGACAACGTTTGAAGCTCAGGTTAATAGGACCTGCTAGTTAGAGAAGGTTCACTTGTTTGTAAGTTTAAGTCCAAAAGTGGGTGTGGTCCATACAGGGATCGAACCCATGACCTTGGCGTTATTAGCGCCACGCTCTAACCAACTGAGACCTCTAACCAGCCAGCTCAGCTATTTTCTGTAGATCTTACATACACTGTAAAAAATAAACATTTTTTTACAGGTTTTCCCAGTAAATTTTTACAGTTTTTCCCTGTATTTATAAAAGACAGAATTTTTTGTAAAATTACAAGAATAAACTGTATATTGAAAAGCGTCATGTGATTTACCAAAAAAAATCTGTATAAATGAAATACATAAAAAATCAGTTTTTTAACAGTTTTTTGATGACACTTTTAACAAAACTAACTGTAAAAATAAAGTAATATTCACTGACAAAAATAGCAGAATCTTCTGTAATTTTCAAAGAGAAACCTTTTGTTATGCCGATATATCACTGTCAAATAAATAAAAATACTGTTAATAATACATGTAAAAATGTACAATTGCAGAAAAAATATGTGAGCAAAGAAAGAAATATTTAGTAATTTTGCATTTCTTAACCACTACTTTACATACATAAATTGGAAAAACAAAGGTATTGCCTACCTTATGAGACAGGCAACAATACAATTTAAACAGATTTTAACTTTTACTTCATTTATGCATTTGTATTAATTTAAAGATTGAATTGTTAAATAAGTGCATTTATACAAACTGTGTAAAACCATAGTCAAATTTAAAGTTATTAACTGTGATTTATTCTCTCATTTATAATATTTAAATCAAGCATAATTTACCCATCCCCACATTCCCCAAAACACAGAAAAATGTATTACAGTTCATCTGTGCAACATGTTGGGTGCACATTCCAACCAGAGCACCACAGATATAAAATGATGCTCTAACCTACCAGGTACACACTCACAAAAAGGGTTTTGGGTGCCTGTTGGTTTTGCATAAAGAATATGTGCTGGTGTGACACAAATCAGTTACATTTTAGATTTAAACATGACTGTATTGTGTTTATTTAACTTAAATAAATGAACCATTCATAATATTTGATGTTTTGTAGAAGACTCAACTTAACTTAGTTGCTTTATTTCCCTGGAACTACTTAATGCAATAAGTTTATCAGGTGAAACCGGATATGACGCACCAGGGATTACGCAATACATCGTGAAGGCACGTTGTGTTTCAATGGCGTCTCAGGTAATGTGAAGCTTTACAAAATCTTGTTTTATGTCTTATTGCATGCTAATAATGATGTTTATCTTATTATATTGTTTAATATAGCTCTTTAGTTAAATAATATTCAAGTTTTACTGTTGTGCATGCTTTATTTGTTTAAAAATGCTAACGCTAATTCACGCGTGCTAATGCTAACGCTAACGGCGGACCTGCTTATAGTGATTTATTTATTAACATCTTTCCAGGGTTTCTGTGAATCATATTAAATTTTTGAGGCAGATTTTAATAGATTGCCGCTGGCTGACTGTATATTAAGTCCGGTTGCGCTGTGTGATAACGTTGCATTGCCGTGGTGCTAGCTAGTGCTAAGCTAGTCAAGTTCAAAAGCCAGTATTCTCAACTTGTGGCAGTAAGATTCTTTCCCGAAAGGTAAAAATGGCTTAAATTACTTCATGCGGAAGTATATTAGAGGAAGGTAGAAAATAAAAAGATGTGTAATATTTGCGGTGCCAGTGCATTAAAAAACATGGACACACAACCTAGCTAGCTAAGCTGTGAGCAGGCAGCTCGAGCCTGAGGGGAACTTCATGCTCAGTTAATTTGTAATGTTAAAGTCTTTACTATAGAAATAATATTTTAGTTATTTACAACAAAACAATTGATGTTTTGTATCTTCTGTTTACAGATGGTTGGAAATGTGTATTTGCAGTTGGACTGACCTTTTACTGGTAATTTTTTTTTCTACATTTTATGCTAATTTGAATATTGAGCTACTTTTGACTGAACACTAAGTTAAGTTTAGATTAAGTGAAGAAGAAAAAATGTGGAAATTCTTATTATTTATTCTGTTTGGTTCTTTTACTTTTTTTTTTGTTTTATGTATTTTATGTCTTTTTTTATTTAAGCTGGTATTTCTTTATAAATATTTGTCTTGCTGATTTTGATTTCCTTTAGTTTTCTTTAGTAGTTTTTTATTTATATATAATTTTAAAAGTATCCAATTTCATCTACAGTTTAGGATTCCCCCAATCACGCAATACCATCAGCGCTAGGAGGGTGAAGGTAAGCACAAGTTTCCTCTGAGTTGTTACAGCAACCACCCCATCTTTTACGTCTGAGTTGAAATAAAGGTTAAAGTGAGATATGTTAAGTCCTAAATGGATATTTGTGTACTGTTAAGTTCAAGAAAGTGATTTTTTCATCCTCTGTTCCATTGTAGGATGTTGATATGGCTGCAACTGAACGGGGGATCGGGAGACTGTTCTGGGGATCTGTGTGACTAGAGTTGAGGGAGCTGAAGCCATGGACCCCCCCTGCCAATACTGGAGTGGTATTAGAAGGTGGTGTGGTTCTAGAAGACCTGGGCAGTGTGTTCCTTGCCTTTGCAGTTCGGGCTGATTTATGCCTTATATATTTATAACCTTATGATTTATAACTTGTTACCCTCCTACATTCAGATACACTTTTGATGTACTCCAAAAACTGTTTGTTTCTGGAACTAGATGCTAACAAACTGTCATGAAGCTCAATTACTAAATACCAAGCTGTTCAGTGAGATGTGGTCCATACTGAGTATTACACTTGTGATGTACTGTTTATCGAATCCCACTGTGGTTGCACTTTCTGAAAACTTCAATGTTGGTACTGTGTTTTGTACATAATTCAGATTTATACGTGTTTCATGTTTTGTAGACATTTCACTTAACTGTATGGTGCTTTGTTAAACATTTTCCATTTAAATGAATTCTGATTGCACTTATTGTATTGTATTGTATGCTGTATTGTGTTAAAGACGTCTGATTCTTACACTGATCAGCCATAACATTAAATATATAATATTACCTCGTTGTTTCTACACTTACTGTTCATTTGTGTGAAAATTATTTGGGTCAAAAATAGCTGAACTGTGGTGGATTTTGATCCATTTTGATGCTGAATTTAACAAAAGTTATTTATATACTGCATTTTCATACTGCAAGTTCTGTATATGTTCTAAAGTTCTATATAACATGTAAGAGCTGCAAAATTTCACAGTAATTTAAAGTGTTATGCAGACAAATCTTAACCTACTTCTAATTTTTTTGAGCTTATATTTTTAAATGAAGAAAAACAATTTAAAACTACAGGTAACATGTTTTAGGGAAAAATGCTTTTATTTTGACAGTTTATTAATGTATTTGAATAATAAAAAAAGACAATTTAACAGATAATTTTTGCAATACCTCTGACAGTTAATTTAAAATTGGGCTTTTGCTAAGTAAAATTACATGGTTTTTTTTGTTTTATATGCTAATTTCTTGTGATAACAGTAGTATATATCTGTACTTAAACTTTTCTTTATCATTTATAAAGAGAATTATTCTGTTTTTTTAGAGGTGTATGACACTGTTCTAACAATTAATATATGTTAAAAATAGATTTCATGAAAATATAGGACAATTTCCTGTAAAATTACAGTGATAGATGTTAATTATGGTAAATATAATTACCGTTTTTTAACAGTTTATCTCCGTTTTAAATTTTACAGTATTTTTCCATTTTTTTACAGGCATTCTCTGGCGCCCCTGCTGCCAGAAAAATACCGTTTTTTTACGCTATTTTTTTTTACAGTGTAATTCTACACTAAACTTTAATTCAATTTAAATTTTTTAGCAGGAGAAATAACTCAAAGCATGAACAAATTGAGACGTGTCCTGAGGCAGCTGAGGTAAACCGTACAGACTTCTCTATACTACCTGATTACAGTTTTACCTCACTCACTTTTAATTACTTCATTTTCTTTATTCTTTCACACTATTGTAAATTGTTCCACACTAACACACCATGTCAGTATCACTGCAGTGCTGAGAATGATCCACCACCTAAATAATACTTGCTTTGTTTTTCAATGTGACCATTGACCAGGTGGACTACAGTCAGTAATTGTAGAACTAAACAGACTACACTGATCATTCATAACAATAAAACCACCTCCTTGTTTCTACACTCACTGTCCACTGTGTAGTGTTAACTGAACAGAGATCTGAACACAGTCGTGTAGTGTGAACTTGGTATTAGTGGTTAAGGTACTGGGCTAGCAATCAAAAGGTTGCAGGTTCAAGCCACACCATTGGTGGATTGTCTCTGTTGGGTCCCTGAGTGAGGCCCTTAACTCTCAATTACTAGAACTGGGGTAAGTGTAAGTATAAAATAGGAGCAGTAAATTGGTTCCTTTGCCATGTAGAGCCTCTTTTCCTCAAATATCTGGACACCTTTACTTCCTCTGTATTGTGTCCACATTCCAGTTCCCAGTTTGTTCCCACATCTCACAACTCAGATTCCCTCAAAATAAAGAGCAGCATGGAAAGCAACTGTAACTTTAATCTTCTATAAACCTTCCACTCTTATTCTGCCTCTGTCCCAACTTTTTATAGCAATCAGTGAAATAATTGGAAATCTTTTCTTTTAGAGAATAAAGACGCCAGAGAATGAATGAATCACAGTTCCTTCTTTTTTTATAAAATTTTTACAGAACATCAGCTTTTTACACATCTGGATCTGGTCCACAAAGTCATACGGGCGTTGTCCTGATGTAAAGACGTTGTCCTAATGGCAGCGCGTCTATCAGAAATCCAATACACGCTTCCACATCGGTGGTATCTTCACACGTCTCCCATGTCTTGGGTCCTGACGCACCTCCACAGGTATACAAACTGTGAACACACATGAAAAACACGTCAACCACCAGACCTGCATCCCTGACAGTTAAATAAAGGTTCTAATCAGGGTTGGCCTTTAGATATCCTCTGTTTCCAGCCTTTCATGAAACCGTCGGAGGCTCCGCCATAAAAGCGTCTCCAGTGCAGCAGCCAGGGCTTCAGGTTTTGCGTACAAAGACTCGTCCAGAGTGAAGATTTCATCCAGGAAGCTCAGCATCTCAGTCTGAGAGAGAGAAAAAGAATAAATAACAGATTACTAGCAGACAGTTTTTTTCGAGATCATTTGTGGTGTAAAGAACACGCACCTGAAGATGGAATAAATAACGCTCCGTGTACTGCCGTTCAGTCCTTCTGGGCGTAACACACGAATAGATGAGAGCAATCAGCCGGTCCAGAAAGAGCCTTCGTCTCTGGTACTGCGTCAACTAATCAATGTAAGAAAAGCCTCATGGGTGTGTTTGACTACACTTGTAGTGCAGAACAGATTAATTCTAGACTCTATAGAGCACAGACTCTCTTACTGAAATAATCTGATGCATCCTCGCTCTTCCCAGAAGCAGCACCAGCTCAAAGACGATGTCCATAAAGTTGACATGTTGGATCTGTGAGTAGAAGAAAAGTAGATTGTCTATTAGAATGGTAGGAATGTGGTTCTGACTGATGGCGTAGTCGCTATGGGTAACCGCATGGGTGGCATCCGGCAGTCGACACATATAGTAGTAAATATAGTGCCAGGTTCAGACTGAGTCAAACTCACCCCGATCTGTGTCAGCTCCACTTCGGCCCACATCCGATTAGTCCGATTCTCCAGCATCTGTATCAGCCAGTCGTACCTTCGCTGGAAGACTCGCAGATCCTAGGAGAGAAACGCCCAAGACGTTATTAAATCATTCGTACATCGCTTGAATTATTTGATACGTGTTTTTCTGTCATGTTACCCTCTTTTTTGCAGCCGCCAGTACGAGTGTAAAGATCTACACCGTCTGGACCTAGTCTTCAGGCTACTCATGGAACCACCCGTGCAGGAGGATCTGCCCGAGGGTGAGGCGCTTGCTGGGCTTCTTCTTGAGGCATTGTTCGATCAGATGGCAGCAGGCTGGCGAGTGCGACAATGCAGATTCAAATTATACGGTGTTTAGATCTGAAGAAGATACACTGATCAGGCATAACATTATGACCACCTTCCTGATAATGTGGCCTCCATGGACTTGTTTGTCCAGCACATCTCACGGACGCTCGGTTGAATCGAGATCTGGAGAATCCATGGAAGGGTGGATGTGGTCCTCAAATGCTTAGGTAGGAGCTACGTGTCAGAGTGACCCAACCCAAAGTTTCCCAGCAGAATGTTGGCAGAACTTCTTCCCATAGTGCATCCTGGTGCCATGTGTTCCCCCAGGTGAGCGACGTGGACAGGGGTCACCATGGGCATCCTGACTGGTCTGCTGCTACCTTTGAGCTACAGGAGCTCTTCTGCCGGATCGGGGGCCACAGATGCATCAGCGAGCCTTGGCTGCCCATGACCCTGTCACTGGTTTACCACTCTACCCTCCCTGGACCACCCCACAAGAGCTGCAGATTTGGAGATGCTCTGACCCAGTCATCTATCCATCACGATTCACTCCTTGAGTCACTTCACCTGTCAGTGGTCATAATGTTATGCCTGGTCAGCGTATGTGCAGGTCTTAATGTATATATTTCCTTACCATGAGACACACCAGGTTTGAACACTAGATGCCCTTTGGTGATCTCCTTCTTAGACCGAAATGGCAGGTGTCCACAAACCAAGAAAAACAGCAGTATGCCCAGACTCCAGACTGTCGCAGGGCAGCCATAGTACTTCTTCTTGGTTATCCACTCGGGTGGCGAGTATACCCACGTGCCTACATGAACAAAGAAGACAAACTCGTACCCAAAGTCCAAACCAAAGTACCCAAAGTTGGTGCACAGTTACCTGAATACGTGTAGTACGGAGTATCCTTCAACAGGTCACCGCATCCGAAGTCTATCAGCTTCACCTCCAGCGTCTCTGTGTTCAGAAGGATGTTCTGGAGCTTAATGTCCCTGTGCAGGACCCCGCGGTCGCGGCAGTGGAGCACCGCCAGGACAACCCGCCGCATGACGTGCCGGGCGAATGGCATCCTCAGCCTGCCCTTCTCGAGCATCAGCTGGTAGAGGTCTACGCAGGGGACGGGGCACTCCAGAATCAGGACGCAGCGCTCGGGCGTGTCGAACCACTCCAGGAGCTTCAGCACGTACGGGCTGATGGGTGGCCTGGACACCATGCGCATCAGGGCCACCTCGACGGGGAGCAACTCTGTCTCGCCGGGCTGATGGTAGAAGAGACAAGGTCAAATGATTTAATGTGTATCCAGTCTATACGGTATTTACTTCATCTGAAAGGTAAAGTCACTTACAATCCTGGTAAATCTGAGGTGCTCATCCTTCACCACGTATTTGATGGCAACCTAAACACACAAGTAAACGATCATTAGTAGATTTTTAATACAAGAGACTCGATAAGGTCCTGGTAGGTCTCCACGGGTGTCTGGAGCCGTGCTGACTGCACTTGCTCGAGGCGCTGCACAGGGTTCAAGTCTGGGAAGCCAGATCACAAAACAAGACCTTCTTCAGGAGTAACTCGGACCGCCGACACGTGGACTCCACGAGACATCCGAAGGCATCCTGTGGTATCCGGTATCACCAGGGACTCAGACCTTCTTAGTGTGCATCCCGGGTTTGTCTCAATAATGTCCCGGTAGGTTGTAGGGAGGATCCTGGGGAGGATCCATAGATTGGGAACAAAGGGAATTCAGGGGGCCAGGGTGCTACTCGGAAGTCTCCGTGAACCTATAAGGTCCTGGAAGGTCATCACAGGTATCTGGAGCCATAGGAGGACCCAGGGGAGGATCAACACAACAAACTGACACTCACCTGGTTCCCGTCCACCTTACGGACGCCTTCGTAGACCGAACCGCAGCCTCCCTTTCCCAGCAGCTCTCCGACGGTGTATCGGCTCTCAAAGCTGTCCGGGTTCGTGTCGGTCGTCTTCTCCTCTTCACGTCCTCCATCGGCGGTTTCTCCTTTAGCGGTTTCTCCTTCACCGGGTTCTCTTTCAGTGGGTTCTCCTTCAGCGGGTTGTCCTTTAGCAGTTTCTTCTTTAGCGGGGTCTCCTTCCGTGGGTTCTCCTTTAGCAGTTTCTTCTTTAGCGGGTTCTCCTTCAGTGGGTTCTCCTTTAGCAGTTTCTTCTTTAGCGGGGTCTCCTTCAGTGGGTTCTCCTTTAGCAGTTTCTTCTTTAGCGGGGTCTCCTTCAGTGGGTTCTCCTTTAGTGGTTTCTCCTTTATCAGTTTCTCCTTTACCGGGGTCTCCTTCAGTGGGTTCTTCTTCAGCATCTTTAACCCAAGTATCACCAATGATGCTTCATGTGTCATGTGGACCAAAAATAAGGGTCCAAATAAAGGTTCGGCGTACTCACCCTTGTTATTGGGAGCATCACAGACGATTTCTCTAGAACTGATCCCACCTACGAACCCCAAGGGTTAAATATATAGTCACTAGAGTTCAATAGTGTGGGACTCGAATGTGGTGGTGTTAAGGTTACCTGGAGCTTCAGAAGACGCCCGCGGTTCCTGTGAGTCCTCCAACTGAATCTCCCTGTCCAATAACGTCTCACTGGAGCCTGATTTCGAATCGTCCTCGTACCCCTTCTGATTCAGACACATTAAACTGGTGTTACAGAGACGAGAACTGAACCCCTCCCCTCCCGGAGTATAGTGGTGATGATAATTCACCTCGCTCTCGACTGTTCCTTCTTCTCTCTCAGTCAGGTTCTGAATGGCGCTGATCCACGCCCGTCTACCTGCCTCACAGTCGGCCTGGAACGTACAGCTCCTGTACACACACGGTGATAGATACAGATTATATAGGATGCAGACAGATAGACAGATTGAGTAGATAGATAAACAGATAGATAGACAGACATTCAGACAGACAGATTGATAGACACATAAATAAATAGTATGTCTATTGATCTGTCTATTGATCATCTATCTGTCTGTCTATCAGTTATCTATTTATCTATAATCTATCTTTTTGTCTATCTGTCTATCTAGCATCTATCTGTCTGTCTGCTTATTGATCATCTGTCTGTATGTCTATTGATCATCTATCTTGCAGTCTGTCTATCTATTTTTCTTTCAATCATCCTGTCTATCAATTGTCTGTCTATTGATTATCTATTCATCTATAATCTGTCTTCTTGTCTATCTGTCTATCTAGCATCTGTCTGTCTGTTTATTGATAATCTGTATGTCTGTCTATTGATCATCTATCTTTCTGTCTGACTATCCATTTGTCTGTCTAATATTTGTTTGTCTGTCTATCCATATGTCTATCTAGCATGTCTGTCTGCTTCGTGATCATCTGTCTATCTGTCTATTGATCATCTATCTGTCTGTCTATCAATAATCTTGTCTATCTACCTATTGTCTGTCTATTGATCATCTATCTATCTGCCTGTCTGTCTTTCTATCTGTCTGTCTGACTATCTATTTGTCTAATATGTGTGTCTGTCTACTGATCATCTATCTGTCTGTCTATCTGTCCGTCTGCCTATCTATCTGTCTTTTGACCATGTCTGTCTGTCTATTGATCATCTGTCTGTCTGTCTGTCTGTCTATCTCTGATGATTATAGATCTGGACTTACCTTGTGGGCGTGACCACCCGGAAGCAGAAGCGTCGCCCGGCGTCCTTGCAGCTCTGGACCGAACAGAGCTGCAGGTCTTCCGCCAGCACCGTGAAGTCACGCTGGGGGAATAGAACATAAAACCTTCTTATTTATACAGTCGATGATATAAACGCCGGTGAAATCATCCCAGACTTAAACACGACGGGGGCGATTAGGGGCGCATCCCGGCACAGAAGTCGACCTCTGCTGTGATGCACCTAAATTATGAGGGGCGTAAGACTGCGGTGCATTATGGGTATTTCACAGAGTCCAGGAGAGAGCTGATTTAGATAATGTAAAGTCATGTGACCTACCTTAAACCTCTTCTTGTATAGAAGCTGATCGTTTTGTATGATGAACCACCGCCTGCAGAGATCAAACACATCATATATATATATATAATATTGAGTGTATATATATAATATTGTGTGTATATATATAACATTGTGTATACATAATATTGATAATTATTCCTTATATATACAGTGTATCACAAAAGTGAGTACACCCCTCACATTTCTGCAAATATTTCATTATATCTTTTCATGGGACAACACTATAGACATGAAACTTGGATATAACTTAGAGTAGTCAGTGTACAACTTGTATAGCAGTGTAGATTTACTGTCTTCTGAAAATAACTCAACACACAGCCATTAATGTCTAAATAGCTGGCAACATAAGTGAGTACACCCCACAGTGAACATGTCCAAATTGTGCCCAAATGTGTCGCTGTCCCTCCCTGGTGTCATGTGTCAAGGTCCCAGGTGTAAATGGGGAGCAGGGCTGTTAAATTTGGTGTTTTGGGTACAATTCTCTCATACTGGCCACTGGATATTCAACATGGCACCTCATGGCAAAGAACTCTCTGAGGATGTGAGAAATAGAATTGTTGCTCTCCACAAAGATGGCCTGGGCTATAAGAAGATTGCTAACACCCTGAAACTGAGCTACAGCATGGTGGCCAAGGTCATACAGCGGTTTTCCAGGACAGGTTCCACTCGAAACAGGCTTCGCCAGGGTCGACCAAAGAAGTTGAGTCCACGTGTTCGGCGTCATATCCAGAGGTTGGCTTTAAAAAATAGACACATGAGTGCTGCCAGCATTGCTGCAGAGGTTGAAGACGTGGGAGGTCAGCCTGTCAGTGCTCAGACCATACGCCGCACACTGCATCAACTCGGTCTGCATGGTCGTCATCCCAGAAGGAAGCTGACGCACAAGAAAGCCCGCAAACAGTTTGCTGAAGACAAGCAGTCCAAGAACATGGATTACTGGAATGCCCTGTGGTCTGACGAGACCAAGATAAACTTGTTTGGCTCAGATGGTGTCCAGCATGTGTGGCGGCGCCCTGGTGAGAAGTACCAAGACAACTGTATCTTGCCTACAGTCAAGCATGGTGGTGGTAGCATCATGGACTTGGGCTGCATGAGTGTTGCTGGCACTGGGGAGCTGCAGTTCATTGAGGGAAACATGAATTCCAACATGTACTGTGACATTCTGAAACAGAGCATGATCCCCTCCCTTCGAAAACTGGGCCTCATGGCAGTTTTCCAACAGGATAACGACCCCAAACACAACCTCCAAGATGACAACTGCCTTGCTGAGGAAGCTGAAGGTAAAGGTGATGGACTAAACCCAATTGAGCACCTGTGGCGCATCCTCAAGTGGAAGGTGGAGGAGTTCAAGGTGTCTAACATCCACCAGCTCCGTGATGTCATCATGGAGGAGTGGAAGAGGATTCCAGTAGCAACCTGTGCAGCTCTGGTGAATTCCATGCCCAGGAGGGTTAAGGCAGTGCTGGATAATAATGGTGGTCACACAAAATATTGACACTTTGGGCACAATTTGGACATGTTCACTGTGGGGTGTACTCACTTATGTTGCCAGCTATTTAGACATTAATGGCTGTGTGTTGAGTTATTTTCAGAAGACAGTAAATCTACACTGCTATACAAGCTGTACACTGACTACTCTAAGTTATATCCAAGTTTTATTTCTATAGTGTTGTCCCATGAAAAGATATAATAAAATATCTGCAGAAATGTGAGGGGTGTACTCACTTTTGTGATACACTGTATATAGAATTCCTAATAGATACATAAGCATCAGTGTACAGACCTGTTCCAGGTTTTAAACACACTCCTGGTCCTCTTAAACAGAAACCCCTCCATCAGGAGCGCTTCCTGGGCCCCTGTGCCACCCCCGTGACCCGGGTCGCCCCCGGAGGACACCCGGGGAGGCGCCCCGCAACACAGCACACGCAGAAACCTCTGTCTCAGAGAAGCAGCCATCGTAAATGAGGAGAAAATCAAAATGCTGCTCCTGAAGAGCACAGGTCCACATTGTGATGTCACAGCGTTCCGAGAGAGCAGAGTGAATTTACCTTTACCATATATGGGCATGACTGGATTCATGTCACTGCACATATACTGACTTGATTTCCACTGTGGGACGGCTTCTGGAGGGTCCTGGGTTCGATTCTCGGGTGAAGTTTGCATGTTCTCCCCATGTCCTGGGGATAATGGGGTACCCTAGGTATAAGTGTGTGTGTGACACACCCTGGTACTGACACCCCCATACCATGACACACCCTCGTATTGACACACCCCCATACCATGACACACCCTGGAACTGACACACCCCCATACCATGATACACCCTGGTACTGACAAACCCCCATACCATGACACACCCTCGTATTGACACACCCCCATACCATGACACACCCTGGTACTGACACACCCCCATACCATGACACACCCTCGTATTGACACACCACCATACCATGACACACCCTGGGACTGACACACCCCCATACCATGACACACCCTGGTACTGACACACCCCCATACCATGATACACCCTGGTACTGACACACCCCCATACCATGACACACCCTGGTACTGGTACTGACACACCCCATACCATGACACACCCTGGTACTGTTACTGACACACCCCCATACCATGACACACCCTGGTACTGGTACTGACACACCCCCATACCACGACACACCCTGGTACTGGTACTGACACACCCCATACCACGACACACCCTGGTACTGGTACTGACACCCCCCCATACCACGACACACCCTGGTACTGACACACCCTCATACCATGACACACCCTGGTACTGTTACTGACACACCCCCATACCATGACACACCCTGGTACTGGTACTGACACACCCCATACCATGACACACCCTGGTACTGGTACTGACACACCCCCATACCATGATACACCCTCGTATTGACACACCACCATACCATGACACACCCTGGGACTGACACACCCCCATACCATGACACACCCTGGTACTGACACACCCCCATACCATGACACACCCTGGGACTGACACACCCCCATACCATGACACACCCTCGTATTGACACACCACCATACCATGACACACCCTGGGACTGACACACCCCCATACCATGACACACCCTGGTACTGACACACCCCCATACCATGATACACCCTGGTACTGACACACCCCCATACCATGACACACCCTGGTACTGGTACTGACACACCCCATACCATGACACACCCTGGTACTGTTACTGACACACCCCCATACCATCACACACCCTAGTACTGGTACTGACACACCCCCATACCACGACACACCCTGGTACTGGTACTGACACACCCCATACCACGACACACCCTGGTACTGGTACTGACACACCCCCATACCACGACACACCCTGGTACTGGTACTGACACACCCTCATACCATGACACACCCTGGTACTGTTACTGACACACCCCCATACCATGACACACCCTGGTACTGGTACTGACACACCCCATATCATGACACACCCTGGTACTGGTACTGACACACCCCCATACCATGACACACCCTGGTACTTGTACTGACACACCCCATACCATGACACCTTCTGGTACTGGTACTGACACACCCCATACCATGACACACCCTGGTACTGGTACTGACACACCCCATACCATGACACACCCTGGTACTTGTACTGACACACCCCATACCATGACACACCCTGGTACTGGTACTGACACACCCCCATACCATGACACACCCTGGTACTTGTACTGACACACCCCATACCATGACACACCCTGGTACTGGTACTGACACACCCCATACCATGACACACCCTGGTACTGGTACTGACACACCCCATACCATGACACACCCTGGTACTGACATACCCCATACCATGACACACCCTGGTACTGACACACCCCATACCATGACACACCCTGGTACTTGTACTGACACACCCCATTCCATGACACACCCTGGTACTGGTACTGACACACCCCATACCATGACACACCCTAGTACTGGTACACCCCAATACTTTTAACTTTTAATAGTTAGCTACATTAGAAAATTTTAGAACCTCATCACTTTCATGCACGTATCTTTCTTTTACAGATTGAGTGTTTTGGTTTGTGTGGAGGTACGACTGGGCTCGATTCCCGGGTTAAGTTTGCATGTTCTCCCCATGTCCTGGGGATAATGGGGTACCCTAGGTATAAGTGTGTGTGTGACACACCCTGGTGCTGACACACCCCATACCATGACACTCCCTGGTACTGACACACCCCCATACCATGACACACCCTGGTACTGACACACCCCCATACCATGATACACCCTGGTACTGACACACCCCCATACCATGATACACCCTGGTACTGACACACCATTATACCATGACACACCCTGGTACTGGTACTGACACACCCCATACCATGACACACCCTGGTACTGTTACTGACACACCCCATACCATGACACACCCTGGTACTGGTACTGACACACCCCCATACCATGACACACCCTGGTACTTGTACTGACACACCCCATACCATGACACACCCTGGTACTGGTACTGACACACTCCATACCATGACACACCCTGGTACTGGTACTGACACACCCCATACCATGACACACCCTGGTACTGGTACTGACACACCCCATACCATGACACACCCTGGTACTGGTACTGACATACCCCATACCATGACACACCCTGGTACTGGTACTGACACACCCCATACCATGACACACCCTGGTACTTGTACTGACACACCCCATTCCATGACACACCCTGGTACTGGTACTGACACACCCCATACCATGACACACCCTGGTACTGACACCCCCCCGTACCATGACACACCCTGGTACTTGTACTGACACACCCCCATACCATGACACACCCTGGTACTGGTACTGACACACCCCATACCATGACACACCCTGGTACTGACACACCCCCGTACCATGACACACCCTGGTACTTGTACTGACACACCCCATACCATGACACACCCTAGTACTGGTACACCCCAATACTTTTAACTTTTAATAGTGAGCGCAACATTAGAAAATTTTAGAACCTCATCACTTTCATGCACGTATCTTTCTTTTACAGATTGAGTGTTTTGGTTAGCGTGGAGGTACGACTGGAAAGGTTTTTTAAAATTAATATTTAAACTGAATTCATTCATTAAGTCTCCTCTACTACAGCCGAGACGAACTTGAGACCAACAGTAAAGCTCTCCATCGTTTCTGTGTGGCAGGTCCTTAACTAAAGGGCTGTCAGTGTAGAATCGGGTACAGAATTGGCACTAATGCTTGAACGAGCGCTTTCTGAACCAATCAGACCTTCTCACTGTAATTGTTAGTAAGAAATGCATTTATTCAGTTTGTGTCACACAGATGACGTGGTAATAAAAAGCTTGATTGGCTTTCTAACCAGTTCCTGTTTTACTTCACAACCGGGAAAAGTTTGGAGGTTTTTAATTATAAGCACATTTACAAAATAACGGATTCTATTCCTAATGGGGCACACGCTTATAAATTTAATAGCATCTGGAAGAACATAAGCTCAGGTAAGCAGTAGTTATGATTGTTTTTGCTGTGTTTTGGATTTTGGCCGCTGTGCCATGATTTATCGTGCGCTTTTGTTTTGCAATGAAAACAAAACGTATCAGTTGAAGCTTTTAACTGGAACCCTTATGTTACAGAAATTACATTTATTTTCACAATGACGAGGAAAGTAAAGGCACAAAGTAAAACAGCTAAACACAGTCGCTAATCTGTAGTTTTTTATTTGAACTTACAGATTATTTGTTTATTTCTATGCTACATTTGAATCGTGACTTGACTCTGACTCACATTTTTTGGGTTGGTCATAATGTTTTGGTTCAGCTGTGTAAATTCCCCAGACTGCTTTTCACCGATACATCATCCACTTCATAGTTTATGCCGCTTCCTTCTACATGATACAGACAAGATAATGTAGCTGGTCTAGTTTATATTTTCTCTTTCTTCTCCTATTAAATCATAGCCTGAAATCAATGACCCTGTGTGTATTTGATGTTCTACAATCTGGCTTTTGCAGGTGTTTGAATGTATATTACTGTAGTAAAGACTGTCAGAAGCAGGACTGGAGCACCCATAAGAAATATTGTTCAAAGTTGCGCATGGCTGCAGTAGATAGACTTGTCGAGTGGCTTATTTATCAAGGTATGATGATCAACATTAATTCAACACTGTACAAAACTAGTTTTAATTTTGCTTAAACCATCACTACCATATACAGTGGGGCCAAAAAGTATTTAGTCAGCCACTGATTGTGCAAGTTCTCCTACTTAGAAAGATGAGAGAGGTCTGTAATTTTCATCATAGGTACACTTCAACTATGAGAGAAAAAAATGAGAAAAAAAAATCCAGGAAATCACATTGTAGGATTTTTAAAGAATTTATTTGTAAATTATGGTGGAAAATAAGTATTTGGTCAATAACAAACAAGCAAGATTTCTGGCTCTCACAGACCTGTAACTTCTTCTTTAAGAAGCTCTTCTGTCCTCCACTCGTTACCTGTATTAATGGCACCTGTTTGACCTTGTTATCTGTATAAAAGACACCTGTCCACAGCCTCAAACAGTCAGACTCCAAACTCAACCATGGCCAAGACCAAAGAAAATTGTAGACCTGCACCAGGCTGGGAAGAGTGAATCTACAATAGGCAAGCAGGTTGGTGCGAATAAATCAACTGTGGGAGCAATTGTAAGAAAATGGAAGACATACAAGACCATTGATAATCTCCCTCCATCTGGGGCTCATCCCGTGGGGTCAAAATGATCATGAGAATGGTGAGCAAAAATCCCAGAACTACACGGAGGGACCTGATGAATGACCTGCAGAGAGCTGGGACCAAAGTAACAAAGGCTACCATCAGTAACACACTACGCCAAGAGGGACTCAAATCCTGCAGTGCCAGGCGTGTCCCCCGCCTTAAGCCAGTACAGGCCCGTCTGAAGTTTGCCAGAGAGCATATGGATGATCCAGAAGAGGATTGGGAGAATATCATGTGGTCAGATGAAACCAAAATGGAACTTTTTGGTAAAAACTCAACTTGTCGTGTTTGGAGGAAGAAGAATGCTGAGTTGCACCATACCTACTGTGAAGCATAGGGGTGGAAACATCATGCTTTGGGGCTGTTTTTCTGCAAAGGGGACAGGACAACTGATCTGTGTTAAGGGAAGAATGAACGGGGCCATGTATCGTGAGATTTTAAGCCAAAACCTCCTTCCATCAGTGAGAGCATTGAAGATGGAACGTGGCTGGGTCTTCCAGCATGACAATGATCCCAAACACACCGCTCGGGCAACGAAGGAGTGGCTCCGTAAAAAGCATTTCAAGGTCCCGAAGTGGCCTAGCCAGTCTCCAGACCTCAACCCCATAGAAAATTTGTGGAGGGAGTTGAAAGTCTGTGTTGCCCCAAAACATCACTGCTCTAGAGGAGATCTGCATGGAGGAATGGGCCAAAATAGCAGCTACAGTGTGTGCAAACCTGGTGAAGACTTACAGGAAGCGTTTGGTCTCTGTCATTGCCAACAAAGGTTATGTTACAAAGTATTGAGTTGAACTTTTGTTTTTGACCAAATACTTATTTTCCACCATAATTTACAAATAAATTCTTTAAAAATCCTACAATGTGATTTCCTGGATTTTTTTTTCTCATTTTGTCTCTCATAGTTGAAGTGTAGCTATGATGAAAATTACAGACCTCTCTCATCTTTCTAAGTAGGAGAACTTGCACAATCAGTGGCTGACTAAATACTTTTTGGCCCCACTGTACATGTGTTAAAATTACACTGATCAGCCATAACATTAAAACCACCTCCTTGTTTCTACACTCACTGTCCATTTTATCAGCTCCACTTACCATATAGAAGCACTTTGTAGTTCTACAATTACTGACTGTAGCCCATCTGTTTCTTTGCATGCTTTGTTAGCCCCCTTTCATGCTGTTCTTAAATGGTCAGGACCCCCACAGAGCAGGTATTATTTAGGTGGTGGATGATTCTCAGCACTGCAGTAACACTGACATGGTGGTGGGGTGTTAGTGTGTGTTGTGCTGGTATGAGTGGATCAGACACAGCAGCACTGCTGGAATGTTTAAATACCGTGTCCACTCACTGTCCACTCTATTAGACACTCCTACCTCGTAGATGTAAAGTCAGAGACGATCGCTCATCTATTGCTGCTGTTTGAGTCAGTCATCTTCTAGACCTTCATCAGAGGTCACAGGACGCTGCCCACAGGGCGCTGTTGGATATTTTTGGTTGGTGGACGATTCTTAGTCCAGCAGTGACAGTGAGGTGTTTAAAAACTCCATCAGCGCTGCTGTGTCTGATCCACTCATACCAGCACAACACACACTAACACACCAGCACCATTTCAGTGTCACTGCAGTACTGAGAATGATCCACCACCTAAATAATACCTGCTCTGTGGTGGTCCTGTGGGGGTCCTGACCATTGAAGAACAGCATGTAGAGAAACAGATGGACTACAATCAGTAATGGTAGAACTACAAAGTGCTTCTATATGGGAAGTAAAGCTGATAAAAATTGACAGTGAGTGTAGAAACAAGGAGGTGGTTTTAATGTTATGGCTGATCAGCGTATAGGACCAATTTATTCTGAAGACAAATAAATGACCATGTTTTTAAGTGGACGTGATTCACTAATCAATGCATTTTTATGTTTAACCCTCAATAGGAGACCTGCCCTTTCCCACAGAGGCGTGGTCTAAACCTCCTAAAGAGGTCCGATGCTGGGAGGACTGGCTTTCCATGCAAGGTGACCTTACAGCCCGACTGGAGCCCATCCTGTCTGGAAAAAACATGACAGACCTCTGGAGCAATGCCTGCAGGCCACGGCCACATGACGAGGAGCTTTGTGAAGAGAAGAAGAGGATATACTTTGTCATATATACATATACACGTGTACAGTACAATGAAATTCGTTCTTCGCATATCCCAGCTTGTTTGGAAGCTGGGGTCAGAGCGCAGGGTCAGCCATCGTACGGCGCCCCTGGAGCACAGAGGGTTAAGGGCCTTGCTCAAGGACCCAACAGTGGTTGCATAGCAGAGCCTGGATTTGAACCGGTGTGTCGTGTGTGTAGTGAATTCTTTTCCCGTCCTCTGACGATAGGAATGGCGATGCAAAGGGTCAATCTGAATCCCTACTCCCGACCCCTAACCGTCCATGTGGTGGGGGCAGGAAACACTGAGACCCTGGGGGCGAGGACCACCGACATGGATGAGCTAAGTCGCATGTTTCCCGGGCATCAGGGGCTGGAGGTGGTCATGGTAGGACCGGGAGTGGTGCAGGGACCCATTGTAAGGCCTCCTTTAAAGGGGGTTTGGTCCCAGAGGTAGAGTCTACATTAGCGCCTACAAGGGACTTTACCACCAGTTCTGGGAGGAGCTTGTGGAGAAGGGAGAGGCAGCCAGACCAGATCTTGTGGTGCGATTTCACCCAGGTACTAAACAACTATTCATACTATTTAAAATGTGAACATACTAAATGCATCCTTCTTTTATTTCACATATATCACATATCAAAGCTGGGCCTGACACACCGATCAGGCATAACATTATGTGTTGGCCCCCCTTTTGCTGCCAAAACAGCCCTGACTTGTCGAGGCATGGACTCCACTAGACCCCTGAAGGTGTGCTGTGGTATCTGGCACCAAGATGTCAGCAGCAGATCCTTTAACTTCTGTAAGGTGTGAGGTGTGGCCTCCATGGATCTGACTTGTTTGTCCAGCACATCACACAGATGCTCGATTGTATTGAGATCTGGGGAATTTGGAACCTCAAACTGGTGCTCCTCAAACCATTCCTAAAGCATTTCTGCTTTGTGGCAGAGGCCACAGATATCAGGGAACCGTCTCCATGAAAGGGTGAACATGGTCTGCAGCAATGCTTAGGTAGGTGGTACATGTCAGAGTAACATCCACATGGATGGCAGGACCCAAGGTTTCCCAGCAGAACATTGCCCAAAGAATCACACTACCTCAGTCAGCTTGCCTTTTTCCCATAGTGCATCCTGGTGCCGTGTGTTTCCCAGGTAAGTGACGCACACGCACCCGGCCATCCACGTGATGTAAAAGAAAACATAATTCATCAGACCAGACCACCTTCTTCCATTGCTTCGTGGTCCAGGTCTGATGCTCACGTGCCCAACTTCTGCAGTGGACAGGGGTCAGCATGGGCACCCTGACTGGTCTGTGGCTATGCAGCCCTATACACAACAAACTGCGATGCACTGTGTATTCTGACACCTTTCTATCAGAACCAGCATTAACTTCTTCAGCAGTTGGCTGCCCATGACACTGTCGCCGGTTTACCACTGTAAACTGGAGCACTTTTGATAGATACTGACCACTGTAGACCGGGAACACCCCCACAAGAGCTGCAGTTTTGGAGATGCTCTGACCCAGTCGTCTAGCCATCACAATTTGGCCCATGTCAAACTCACTCAGATCCTCACGCTCGCCCTTTTTCCTGCTTCTAATACATCAAGTTTTAGGATAAAATGTTCACTCGCTGCCTAATATATCCCACCCACTAACAGGTATCGTGATAAATAGATAATCAGTGTTCACCTGTCAGTGCTCATAATGTTATACCTCATTGGTGTATATTGTCTATTCACATCTGCCAGTTTAATGGTTTGGTTCTTAAACCAGGGTCTCAAATGTCTCAATAGTTTAATTCTTGGTAGTCATGAATATAGAAGCAATAGTGAGCACAATTAGAGGTCTGTAATACTTGACACATTAGCCTAGGAGGTAGTACAGCAGATGACCCAACACTCTGTTGTTGTTGTTGTTGCAGGGTTTGATTCTCATCAGGGAATGTCAGATGGCTGGTTACCAACACTGCTGCTGCTAAGAGATTAATAATAATAATAATAATAAGTTAAACTTATATAGCGCCTTTATCAATGCTCAAGGACGCTTTACAACATTTTACAATACAATACAATACAATACTTTTACAATACAATACAAAAACTATGAAAAATGCTCAGTAAAGAGAAGTGTTTTAAGCAAAGATTTGAAAATAGTGAGGGAAGACGCAGAGCGGAGAGCCAGAGGAAGGGAATTCCAGAGGCGAGGGGCAGCACAGGTGAATGAACGGCCACCCATAGAAGCCCGCTTGAACCTGGGTACAGCCAATAAGTCAGAGTCAGAGGACCTAAGACTGCGACAGAAAGAGTGATACGTTAGTAAGTCAGCTAAATATACCGGGGCCAGGCCATGTAGTGCTTTAAATGTAAGTATAAGTAATTTATATTTAATTCTCAAAGAGATAGGTAACCAGTGCAGCTTAGCCAGTACAGGTGTAATATGGTCATATTTTTGGGAAAATGTAAGGATCCGAGCAGCAGTATTTTGGATACGTTGGAGAGGGCGGAGGGTTTTGGCAGGAAGCCCATATAAAATTGAATTGCAGTAGTCAAGCCGGGAGGTGACTAGAGCATGGACCAGAGTCTCAGCAGAGTCTTGTGAAAGCAAAGGACGAAGGCGAGAGATATTGCGCAAGTAAAAATAGGCAGATTTGGAGACCGATGCTAAGTGGGAGTCAAAGGAAAGGTGAGAATCGAAAAGGACACCAAGATTACGAGCACAATTTGAGGGACAGATGGCGTTGGAACCAATATTAAAAGTCACATCAGAGAGAGTAGAGACAGCAGATTTCGGACCAATAAAAAGAAACTCAGTTTTCAGAGCATTAAGCATTAAGTTATTATTATGAAGCCAGGAATGTAACTTTTGTATGCAACTGGTAAGCGAGGGGGGAGGCACAGGGTCAGAGGGTTTGAAGCTAATATATAGTTGAGTATCGTCAGCATAGCAATGAAAGCTCAGACCAAACTGGCGTACAAGGGGGCCAAGAGGGAGCATGTAGATGGTGAAGAGGAGGGGTCCAAGGACCGATCCTTGAGGAACACTTTGTGGAACCGGAATGGTAGCAGATGAGTGGTGACCAATACGAACAAATTGACACCTGCCGGTGAGATATGATTTAAACCAGGAGAGAGCTGTGTCCATGAGACCAAGCTCAGACAGGCGTGCCAAGAGAATGTTATGATTAATTGTGTCGAATGCTGATGAGAGATCAAGTAGGAGGAGAATAGAGACAAGACCGTTGTCAGAGGCAAGAAGAAGATCATTTATAACACGAATGAGGGCAGTTTCAGTACTATGTTTAGAACAGAACCCTGACTGAAAGATTTCAGATAAATTATTAGCATCAAGGTAGTCGAGCAGCTGGGAGGCTACAACTCTTTCTAGAATTTTAGCGAGGAATGGAAGGTTGGAAATGGGTCTAAAATTGCTGAGAATGGACTGGTCTAAACCGGGTTTCTTAATGACAGGGGTGACAGCAGCAAGTTTCAAGCCATCAGGAACCAATCCAGAGCTAAGTGAAAGATTGACAATGTGGGAGATGGGAACAGATAAAGTAGCACAGCAGAGTTTGAGAAGGGCAGTAGGAGCAGGGTCAAGGAAAGAGGTGGCAGATTTCGATGTAGATATAATTCTCTCAATGGTACCAGCGTCAACAGTGGAGAAGCACGGAAATGAGCAAGAGGATAGAGAAATGTAAGAACCAGATATAGTGGAGATAGATTCCGAAGTGGAAAGTTCACTATATATGCCCGACACTTTATCTTGAAAGAAAGTGAGAAAAGAGTTACAGAGATCCGACGACGCAGTGACAGAGTTAGATGGGGGACACAGAATCTTATTAACAATAGAAAAAAGTCTAGACGAGTTATTGCCAGCTTTTTTGAACTCAGAAGTAAGGTAGCTAGATCGAGCAGCATTTAAAGCTGCTTTATAATTGGCCAAGTGGTCCGCGAACGCCAAGGCATGAACCTGCAGCGACGTTTTTTTAAACAGACGTTCAAGCCGTCGGCCCTGGGTTTTTAAGGTTCGAAGCTCAGGAGTATACCAGGGAGAGGAGTGAGAGGAGGGGACAACCCTAGTTTTAACAGGAGCAAGGACCTCAAAAGTATTTGTGAGAGCCTGATTATATATATTCACAGCCTGATTAACAGAGTGCTGAGACGTGACAGAGACAAAGTTCGAGGATAGTAGGGTAGCAGAGAAGGACAATGGGTTAACAGAGGAGAGGTCCCGATAGGTGATTACAGTCTTAGATGAATGAGCGAGGGCAGGCAGTGAGAGACTCGAAGTTATAAACAAATGATCCGAAACACCAATGTTGTGTCCTTGAAGATTACTGATATTATTAGTAGTGGAACAGATAAGGTCCAGGATGTGACCATGTTTATGAGTAGGAAAAGTTACATATTGTTGAAAATCAAAGCAGTTAATTAATGACAGAAATTCAGTAGAGTTTGAGGTTTTGGAGTCTAGGTGAATATTGAAGTCACCCAGCAAAACTACAGACGAAGTTAGACCACACACAGACGTCAAAACTTCAGACAAATCAGACAGAAAATCAGCAATGGGATTTTTAGGTGGCCGGTAGAGGAGTAAAAAGAGAGTAGGACTAGGGCACAAGATCTTAACCACCATGTATTCAAAAGAAGAAACCTTAGGGGAGTTACAGATACAGAGATTGATAGCCTGGGAGAAGAGCACAGCCAAGCCGCCACCTCTCCCAGAGGACCTAGGGGACGAAAGATGCTTAAATCCCGCCGGAGCAGCAGTGTTCAGATGGATATAATCATTAGGCTGTTGCCAGGTTTCAGTCAGAAAAAGAAGGTCAATGTTATTATGAATAATGTGATCACTGAGTAGAGCAGCCTTGTCAGTGAGTGAGCGACAGTTAAATAGTGCCATGGTGAGCAAGCGATTATGAGAAGACCGAGTCAGAGCAGGTGGGCTGTTGGTACGAGAAATCGCACGTAATACGCCAGGATCAGCGCCGCGAGGATGCCAGGTAGAACGCTTCCAGGGACGACGATCAGTAGACCAGATGACCGGGATTGCTAAGGCTGATGCTTGATAGATGAGAATAGGATGAGAAGATTACAATATACCCACCATGTTCACCATGAGCAAGTAAGAATAAAACACACATCTACAAAGCACACACATCTACAAATCTGAACACGTGGATTTACGCTAAACTGTGTCCTTTTTAATATGAACAAAACATAAGTCTTTATGTTGGTGTTTGACTTATGCTTGGAGACACAGCCAACCTTCTGGGACGGCATTATTTGTCACATTTATATGTTTTTGATCTCACATCTAGACACGGCTGGTTGTGCCACCCTTGGAAATAACTGAACAAATGCAGTCAAATGTTTTAAGGATGTGGATTTGGGATTTGCAGAGACATTATTGGCTCAATAACAACTGTAACACATCTGTACAAGCTCAGCTGGATTTAGGCAGTTTAAGTCATTCAGCATGGCAAATCATCTCAAGCTGTCAGAATGAATAACAAGTGCATGTGAACTGAGAGCTTTAGGTTTCTTCATACCTGTTTACTTGGATCAGAAGGTTGCTGGTTCTATGGTTGATTGGCTGCCCCATTGGTGTTGTGGCCCTTTCGCAGATTGTACCCTAGATTTTGACCCATGCTGGGCACGTGCTGTGCCACTTGGTGGTCGTCTCCGACTTGTTCTGGGTTTCCTCTCTGTACTTTTGCCCTCTTTAATAAATCATACATCGTTCTCTTCTTCTCTCTTTCTGTCAGTGATGAGGAGCTGCAGTACTCCCTGCAAATTCTGCTGGAGTTAGAGATGGACATTAAAAGTACTGGACCAAACCCATTCAGCTGCAAGAAACCTGAGCAGGTGCAGTCGAGTCCCAACAAGGAAACAAGCTACTGCAGTGCCTTTTACCTGACCTTCCAAGGTCTGCTGGAGGACAAAGAGGAAGACCAAACTTAATCAGCATAGGATCTTTTGAGGTTAATAGAATAATTCGGATGGCACGTCTGTACTATTTGACCTTTAATGTTGTGACATTTCCTCTGGAATTATTTTGTACTGTTTACTTGTTTACATTTGGCTGTTTATTAAAAGTTCTCACATGTGTATTGCTTATTTACAAGGACAAGATAGCAGGCAAAGTGCTACAGCAGGTAGTTTTTATAAGTCTCTCACAGCTTTGGGGTTTAAGCTTCATGCCTGCAAATGATCATATAACCCAAGTTCAGTGTGTGACCTCCACAGAGCAGGTTTTATTTAGGTGGTGCTGGTGTGTTAGTGTGTGTTGTGCTGGTATGAGTGGAGTTTTTAAATACCGTGTCCACCCATTGTCCACTCTAATAGACACTCCTACCTAGTCGATCCAGCTTGTAGATGTAAAGTCAGAGACGATCGCTCATCTATTGCTGCTGTTTGAGTCGATCATCTTCTAGACCTACATCAGTGGTCACAGGATGCTGCCCACGGGGCGCTGTTGGCTAAATATTTTTGGTTGGTGGACGATTCTCCAGCAGTGACAATGAGCTGTTTAAAAACTCCACTCAAACCAGCACAACATACACAAACACACCAGCACCACCTAAATAAAACCTGCTATGTGGGGGTCCTGACCATTGAAGAAGAGGGTGAAAGGGGTAACAAAGCATGTAAAGAAACAGATGGACTACAGTCAGTAATTGTAGAACTACAAAGTGCTTCTATATGGTAAGTGGAGCTGATAAAATAGATCAACTGGAACTTTAACAAACTTGCCTGGACGAGGACCCAAGATTGTTTTTGAGGTTGGGGTTACTGTGTTTTATGATCATGGTTGATGGTTTTTGTTTGTTTCCTTTTTTCTTACAGCATCAACAGTTTTACTTCATAGTTCCAGTGGTTACTACGAGATCTAATCATCCTTTACTACACACGGTTATTAAGACTGAACAACATTTTGCAAAACTCGATTGTCTTTCTAAACCAGCCTAAATCAAACCATCAGGAATTTGTTGTTAGACTGCTCCCCCTTTTCCAGCTCCTATGTCATTATTTATTATTACCTGTTATTTATTATTTATAAATTATTTATTAGTTTTCAATACAACATCACAACGGCAAGAACAAGGTGTTTTGTAAGGTGTTGCAGGCAGCAATGACGACTTTTCTGATACATGGTTAAGAAAAGGTGGAATACAGATGATTTGTTGTGATGTTTTTGTACCAAATGCAGGTGAAAGAGGATCAGCAGCAGCAGCTGAGCGGTGCGTGTGGTTCTCGGTGTGTTTTGAAGAAGATCAGCTGATTCTTTCATTCTTACTACAGTAAAACACTTATTTTGTTCAACAGAAAACATGATGCTGAGGTAATGACAAAAAGAGTTAAATTTTGGAAAGTAACATGTTGAAATATGTGATGCATGTAACATGAGAGCACGTTGGGGGTGTTAACGTAAGTGCTAGTTTAGAATTAGTGCACTTAAGGTATGCTCCCAAGTTATATTGGGACGGTACCCGTCATGTGAGTGTTATGTAATGTACATAAATATAACCTGTTCTGTTCGAGTGCGGATCTGTTCAGTGTCTTTGTTTGTAGTTTTGTTGATAATTTAAGTTGATGAACGCAGGTGAGTTTATACATTTCCACACTTCTGTACATTAATGTGTAAAGTAACTTTATGAACTTTTTTTGAACATGACGCTCACAAACTAAACCAAGAAGTTTGAGCTGCCGTAAATAACTTGCTGTGTTTTTTGGTGTTTCTGTTTACGTGTAGAAAAATGGCTGAGTCCAAAATTTCAGTAACTCAGACCGAGTTCAGCTGTTCAGTCTGTCTGGAAACACTGAGGGATCCTGTAACTATTCTATGTGGACACAGTTTCTGTATGGTGTGTATTAATAACTGCTGGGATCAGGAGGATGATAAAGAAACATACAGCTGTCCACAGTGTAGACAAACCTTCACTCCAAGACCTGTTGTGAGGAAAAACATTATTCTGGCAAAAGTTGTAGAAGACCTGAGGAAGAAAGAATCCCAGGGTTCCCTTCCTTCTGGACCTGATGATGTGGATTGTGATTTCTGTACAGAGAGAAAATCCAAAGCAGTAAAATCCTGTCTGGTGTGTTTGGCCTCTTTCTGTGAAACTCACTTTCAGCCTCATTATCAAATTCCTGTTTATAAGACTCACAAGCTGGTTAAAGCCTCCAGACGACTCCAGGATCAGATCTGCTCTCAGCATAATAAACTGCTGGAGGTTTACTGTCATACTGATCAGCAGTGTATCTGCATGATGTGTACCATGGATGATCATAAAGGACATGCTACAATATCAGCTGCAGCAGAAAAAACTGAGAAACAGGTAAAAATATTATACAGCTCTCTTTAACAAGTAACAACTCATTAGCATTTACACTGACGTTGTTTATGTGGTGCTCGTACACAATAGAAGTAAATTCTGAATTGTTATTCTGTGTAGAAGCAGCTGCTGGAGATCCAGAGAAAATTCCAGGAGAAAATCCAGAACAGAGAGAGGGAACTTTGTGAGCTGATAAACGCTGTGGAGTCTTATAAGGTAAGTTGTATAAACAAAAAAGCTCTCAGGATCAGTCCGACTCTCCTCCATTAAACCAATATCCATTAAAAATTACATATTTTACTGGTAACTTTGCAAGTGATGGAGCATTTTTGTTCATTAATTCAAAATAAAAATGTAATTTCGCCTGGTTAGTTGGTGATTGATGCTGTACAACAATTCTGAGGTTGTGCTAATAATTATGAGGGTGATAAAATCAGATTAGGACTTTGACTGGGCCAACCAAAAAGGTTGATTGTTGCTTTGGATCAAGATGCTTAAACATAAATGACTGTACAAGATTTCTGCTGAAGACTTGAGAATGTGGACATGATGATGATGGTAACATTTTCAAG
The DNA here is from genome assembly GCF_030014385.1 of Trichomycterus rosablanca. NCBI lineage: Eukaryota > Metazoa > Chordata > Actinopteri > Siluriformes > Trichomycteridae > Trichomycterus > Trichomycterus rosablanca. Next base: position 31,470,137 of record NC_086001.1, on the reverse strand, counting down.
GGTATGAAAAATCAAGCCATTTAGCACCATCACCAAGCTATAAGTGATGAAAGTCTTAGTCTGGCCAGTAGCTACATATGAATGTGAAGGATGGACAAATATCTGAGTGAGAATCACTTCCTCTTTCTGACTTTTCTAACAGTGTTCTGCACAGACAGCAGTGAAGAACATTGAGAGGATCTGTACTGAACTAATCAATTCAATTAACAGAAGATGCTTTGAGCTAAAAGATCTGATCAGAGATCGAGAGACAGCAGAAGTAAGTCGAGCTGAAAAAGTCCTGAAGCAGGTGGAGCAGCAGATTGTAGAGCTAAAGAGGAAAGATGCTGAACTGGAACAGCTTTCACACACAGAGGATCCCGTCCATTTCCTCCAGGTAACAGCACTAAAAATAATTATATTATTGCTGCACCAGTCCAAGTAATAAATTACAGCGGTACCTTGTAAGTTGTCTTCCCCTAAACTCAAAATCTTTGAAACTTGATGCCTTTTGTTGAGAAATTTGTTCCCTTAAACCTTACAATGTTGGGGAGAGTCGGAAATGCAACAGAAACCACTTCACAAGCAAAGCATCCTCACCTGTTCTCTTCTTTTATAGGCGTTTCCCTTTGGTGGTTGCTTTTGCACATCTTCGTGCATCTTCCACAAATCTGTAACATAGGGAAAACCCCCCTACTTAAAACACATTATGACCCATAAAGTCGTAACACTCGGGGTTCTGAGAAATTGTGAGAATCAGAATCAGCTTTTCCGAGAGATCATTAAATACTGTTAATGTTATTAGGAGAAACTTCACTCTGTGCCTCATGTCTGTCGTCCATCATTTGTGATTCATCATCATCTTGTTGTTTCTCTGTGAACATTATTTGTCTGGATGTAGAATTTTCAGTCTTTCTTGGCTCCTGCTGGATCTGCAGAATACGCCGCCATCACAATCAGTCCTTTCCTCTCATTTGATGATGTTACAAAGTCTGTATCTCAGCTGAGAGAGAAAGTAGAGGAATTCTGGAAAGAGCAGTGTGAGACAATACCAGATGAAGTTCAAGCCCTCAGTGTTCCATTGTCTCCAAAATGCTTCGGTACTAAAACATCCAACAAAACAATCAAATCCACCAACATGAACATTTTACATCTAACAACATCATTCATTTACTCATTAACCCAATACTGCTCATGGTCACAGTGAATTTAGGGTTAAATGAAATACACTCACACAGTTACTCAGACTGAAGGTCACTTTAGACAAACACTGGAAGAACATGCCAAACTTCTTACAGGCTGTACCTGCGACAGTTTCTGGTGTAAATATTTACTGTGATTAGTGATTGTACTGTTACTCTTTCTGCAGTGAAGAAAGTCCGGATTACTTCACCTCCTAAACCTGAAATCAGAGAAGATTTTATACAATGTAAGTTTCTCACAAGGACACACACACACACTGTACACACACACACTGTACACACACTCTCTCTCTCTTCTATGTTAATTGATTTATTTTGTGTTTCCTATCCAGATTTTTGTCGGTTCACACTGGATCCAAACACAGTAAATAAAATCCTCCATCTGTCTAAGGAGAACAAAGTGGTGACCTGCAGTAGAACATTACAGTCGTATCCTGATCATCCAGATAGATTTGATGTTTACCCCCAGGTTCTGTGTAGAGAGAGTGTGAGTGGACGCTGTTACTGGGAGGTTGAGTGGAGTGGGGATTATGCGGTTTATATTGCAGTGTCATATAAAAGCATCAGCAGGAAGGGAGATGGTTATGAGTGTGTGTTTGGAGGTAATGATCAGTCCTGGAGTTTGTACTGTTCTCCATCCAGATTTTCATTCTGGCACAATAAGAAAAAGACTGAAATTCCCATAATGCAGAGTTCCTCTAGAATAGGAGTGTATGTGGATTATGAAGCAGGAACTCTGTCCTTCTACAGCGTCTCTGATACAATGAAGCTCATCCACAGAGTTCAGACCACGTTCACTCAGCTCCTCTACCCGGGGTTTAGAGTTGATAATAAATCAAAAGTGAAACTGTCAGATTTAACAAATGAAATGTAAAATTTACATGAAAGTGTAACATTAAACTGTTTGAGTGATTTTAGAATCTGTAAGACAGTGACAAATTTATGAAGATTTTCTTTTTCAATTTATTAACCACCATTTATTCAGTGCTGTGAAAAAGTATTTACCCCCTTTCCCAATTTCTTCTTGTACATTTCAAAAGGGTAAATATGATACTTCTTTCTTCCCATGTCTATTATAAGCAAAATCTTATTATATAAATGATGGTCATATGATGGTTATTATATGAATGTTGGTCATTTCAGCAGTAGCGAGCGCTTATGAGCAGTAATAACTGAGAGACGTTTAGTGTTCTTAGGCTGTTTAGTACATGAGGTGTTTTAGTCTCCTGCAGAAGCTGATTCTCACCTGATTTCTCCTGAGCTGTAAAACACAAGTTTAAAAGTAAAACCAGCACATGGCGAGGAATAATACAACAGAACTTAGATACGTGTGGATGGTTTCAGAGGGGATTTGATTCTTTCACAGAAATAGTTATTTGCGTTGTGGTACGTTCATTCAGCCTTCATCGGTTTATCTCTGCTCATTCAGCCTGCAGCAGTTTGTCGCCCTCTTGTGGCACCTTTGGAGGGCGACATCACAAGGATTTTTAAACATGGTCACAAGATCTCATATTACCATATCATATTTCTTTTACACATACTCTAAATGTGTCATGAAGTTGTTATTATTATTTTATTTTTTGTAATTTTTACAGTATAATTTCCTGTCGTACGAGCGGGACGGTGAGTGTTTTACTGTAGTAAGAATGAAAGCATGAGCTGATCTTTGTCTCATTGTGTTGCTTTGATGAAGAAAAAGCCGCTGGGTCAGTGTGTAACAGGAGGTTTGGAGTGAAGGTGGGTGTGTGTGGATAAAAGCTTCCAGCACCTGGTATTCCTAGGCGGTCTCCCATCCAAGTACTAACCAGGCTCAATGCTGCTTAGCTTCCGAGATCAGGCGTTCTCAGGGTGGTGTGGCCGTAAGCGAGAGACGTTGTAAATAAGCTGCTACTTATAGACGTCCATTGTTCAGCCTTTCACTCCGCTGTGTGTCGTCTTTACTTTCTACACACAGCTTTTCAAATAAAAGATCCTGAAACAGAGACAAAACACACAGAGAACTACACACACCGCTCAGCTGCTGCTGCTGATCCTCTTTCATCTGCATTTGGTACAAAAACACTACAACAAATCATCTGTATTCAACCTTTTCTTAACCATGTACCAGAAAAGTCGTCATTGCTGCCTGCAACACCTTACAAAACACCTTATTATTGTTGTGATGTTGTATTGAAAATTAATAAATAATTGATAAATAATAGGTAATAATAAATAATGGCATAGACTGCTCCCCCTTTTCCAGCATCCTTTACTTCAAACAAAAGTTCTCTAAAAGTTAAAGGAGTGAAAGTTTCTTCATGTAAGATTTAAGTGTTTCTTATGTTTTACCCAAAGATACAGAAATATCAGCATTTCAGAACAGAACAGAAACTCCCCATACAACCTTACCAAACGCACTGATGTAAGTTAGGAAAGATTAACAAAGTAAAGCTGAAGCATCAGGTTTTTATTTCTAATAATTAGCATTAAGATTGTTTAGACAATGTGATTAGTAACATAAAACAGGTTTTAGATGTGCACTAAACTTTCATTGTCTACAATGTGATCAGTACCGTAAAACAGGGTTTAGATGCGCACTAAAACTTTCATTGTCTACAATTTGACTGGTACTGTAAAACAGGTTTTAGATCCGCATTAAAAATTTTTGTCTCAGCAATGTGATCAGTATCATAAAACCAGGTTTAGATGTGCATTAAAACACTTAGTGTAGTCCATGTGACTGGTACCAGAAAACAGGGTGTAGATGCGCACTACAACTTTAATCATACAGTAAAAAAGGGTGTAGATGCGCACTAAAAGTTTAAGGGTACCGCAAAACAGGTTTTAGATGCGCATTAAAACCTTTAGTGTAGACCATGTGACCTGTACCATAAAATAGGGTGTAGATGTGCACTAAAACCTTTAGTGTAGACCATGTGACCTGTACCGTAAAACAGGGTTTAGATGCGCACTAAAACTTTTAGTGTAGACATTCTGACCTGTACCGTAAAACAGGGTTTAGATGCGCATTAAAATTTTTAGTGTAGAACATATGATCAATACCGTGAAACAGGGTTTAGATGCACACTAAAATTGTAAGGGTACCGTAAAACAAGGTTCACATGCGCAAATAATTTTTTAGTGTGGACCATGTGATCAGTACCGTAAAACAGGGTTTAGATGCGCATTAAAATTTTTTGTGTAGAACATATGATCAATACTGTGAAACATGGTTTAGATGCGCACTAAAATTGTAAGGGTACCGTAAAAAAGGGTTTAGATGCGCATTAAAATTTTAAACATACTGTAAAACAGGGTGTAGATGCGCACTAATAGTGTAAGGGTACCGTAAAACAAGGTTTACATGAGCAAATAATTTTTTAGTGTGGAGCATGTGATCAGTACCGTAAAACAGGGTTTGGATGCGCACTTAAACTTGAATCCTACTGTAAAACAGGGTTTAGATGCGCACTAAAACTTGAATCATACCGTTAAACAGGGTGTAGATGTGCATTAAAAGTTTAAAGTTAATGTATGTGATTAGGTCAGATAGCCTGCCTCATCCCCAAGATTCTGAAGGAATATGAAAATAAACCTAGGTTATGTATATATGTATATAAGTGTGCACAGTTACTTACCTTTTGTCTACTACACCAGTGTTTCTCAACCTTTTTTCAGTCATGGCACCCTTTAAAAGTATGCAAAATCTCAAGACACCCCAGTCTAAAATGTATTAAAAAACTTACACTCAGCATCCCTCGGACTGCTAACACACGCGCACACACACCATAAGGTGTCATTTAGGGAGGGAGGGGTAAACGTGACTTACTTTAAATGGGAAACCTGAGCCTGGGATGATGCACACAATCGCCCAATTCTGGCAGGGATGGATGAGAGGCAGACACGGAGCTCCTGGTCCAGAGCCCTCAGTCGCTCCCTGTACTTGTTCTTATGTAAGTTAGGCTCGAAAAGCTCAGTTCGCGCCATGAACGAATCAGATTTAATATAACTAAACAAGTTTATAGTTTATTTCTCAATTATTTGTCATTATACTAAGAGCACTGCTTCTTTTCTGCATGTTCTCTCTCTAGCTCGGTTACGGCTCTCTTAACTCAAACTCAAAAGAAGCTTTATTGGCATGACAAATAAAGACATTCGTATTGCCAAAGCAAGTTGGAGAGAAATAATAAAAAATAACAGTAAGAAAGAACAAATATATCCAAAACAGTTACATGTGCAAAAAAAACATAAAATAGAATAAAATATTAATAAAAACAGTGCAAAAATAATAACAATAAAAATGATAATATTTACAGTAATGAGGTAGTAATAACGATCAGTTTGTGTGTGTGTGTGTGTGTGTGTGTGTGTGTGTGCAATGCGTGCAGGGCAGAATTAGGCTGATTTCCTCCAATTATAAACATACAGAGAAGAGCAATCAACTTCTGGAACCATCTAAATGAGAGCGACCCCCAGTCTTATCATTATAAAGCCCTGAAACACCAAGAGCTGAGCAAACATACCAGTCCCCTCATCCAACTGGTCCTGAGTCATTGCACCCATACACCACTAACACACACCCATACACCACCAACACACAAAGTTACACCACTAACACACACCCATACACCACCAGTAATAACGCCACTAACACACACCCATACACCACCAACATACAAAGATACACCACTAACACACCCATACACCACTAACACAAAAAGATACACCACTAACACACACAGACACTGTAATAACACACGCCGACACACCACTAACACACACCCATACACCACTAACACACAAAGATACACCACTAACACACACCCATACACCACCAACACACAAAGATACACCACTAACACACACCCATACACCACTAACACACAAAGATACACCACTAACACACACAGACACTGTAATAACACATGCCGACACACCACTAACACACAAAGATACACCACTAACACACACCCATACACCACCAACACACAAAGACACACCACTAACACACTCAGACACTGTAATAACACACGCCGACACACCACTAACACACACCCATACACCACTAACACACAAAGATACACCACTAACACACACCCACACACCACCAACACACAAAGATACACCACCAACACACAAAGATACACCACTAACACACACAGACACTGTAATAACACACGCCGACACACCACTAACACACACCCACACACCACCAACACACAAAGATACACCACCAACACACAAAGATACACCACTAACCCACACCCACATCTCTCTGATGGTCTGATCTGTTCTGACATGCTGCTTAAGCCCGGCTAGCTTAGTCCGTAGAGCATGAGACTCTTAATCTCAAGGTCATGGGTTCGAGCACCAGGTTGCGCGACTATCTTCGTTTAACATCTACTGAAACCAAAAGAACACTCTTCCACTTTGGACAGCCCGTCTCCAGTGACTTATCAGGTGGTTATTTGTGCTTGTAGGACTGGCTTGTTTTTCTTTTCTACAATGTAAGTTCAGACCTTTAGCTTCATGTTATTTGAGATCTCTACATAGATTCTTCCTCGTGTACAGAAAGACGCAGTTCAGTTTGAGAAGCTCACAGCGGGAGAGCGAGTGAGTCTGCGCGTTCAAATGAATCAAATCAGTCAATTCTTTAATCCGGTTCTTTAATTCGAATGACAGGAATAGACTCAAAAGAGTCTATTCACTAAGTTGATAGTACTCAGCAATGAGCTGTTGGAAGCTGAGGGAGTCGATTCTTTTTCATGAAGTCAACATTTTATAGTAAAAAGAGTCGGATCACTATCGTTAGCTGTCATTTAAAAATAAATCGCGGGTCAATACAGAGGCAAACCATCTCATCTAATAGAAAATAGAATAAATAATGTATAACAGTTTAATGATGCACCAAACATACAACCCTAGTCGAATCCTATATCCTATTCTCAAAGTTTTTAGACCAAGTACCACCCATTATCAAACCAAAACTTCCAAGTACTACCTATGTTTCTCATCAAAAGAACCACATATGCCACACATCAATTAGGTGTGTGTGTGTGTGTGTGTGTATATATATATACAGTATATTAGCGATGGGATTTATGGCTTCTTGAAGGGAGCCGGATCTTTTGGCTCGGTTCCTTTTAAAGAGCCGTTCAAAAAAAAAAATGGCTCTTTGTTCTTTGCGAGTCGCTAAACTTCGGGAGGTGTTAAACTATAAGATTTGCAGTTATTAACAGTGGGGCGTTTTGTTGTGATTTTGATACTTGGATGGCAATGTTCAGCAAAAGAATAGTTAAAATGTACGCCTAAATCGTCTACATTATTTTAGAATTATATGAATCCCGTTGTAACGGTGTGTGGGCTAGACGGACAGGAGGGGCGGACACAAACGCGGAGATGTGTGATAAACTATATTTAATAATAATAAAGACAAGACAGGGTTAAACTGACAGAACAGGACTAAACAGACTAACTGGGCTAAACAGACTAACTGGGCTAATGGACAGGCTAAACACAGACTAAACAGGCAAAACAGACTAAACAGGCTAACGGACAGGCTAAACAAAGACTAAACAGGCTAATCAGACTACACAGGCTAATCAAAGACTAAACAGAGCAAACAGAGCAAACAGAGCAAACAGAGCAAACAAGGCGCGAACGGGCAGAGGTACCAGGAGCAGAGATACAAGACACAAACAGAGTTACCGTGAAATAGTCTCCAACCTGCCCATTGCCCCAGCTCTCCTTATAAATGCTCCTTGATGAGGAGCAGCTGGGGCTGATTAGCTCAGGGAGCCAACCACCTGTGAGGCATGGCAGGGGAGTGAGTGTGCACACAGAGAAGAGGGGCGTGGCACATGAGCACACCGAGGCTAGCAGTGTGACAGATGCCCCTCCCAAAGGCACTACACCTGGAGTGCCTAAAAAAACAAAAACAAGGAGGTCCTGGGCCCTGCGGGGTAAATTTGAAGTCATTAAAAATGTCCTCAGGCAGGCGTGATAAAAATGGTGGGACGCAGGCTGCCGACAGAAATCCAGAGGCGCAGTCGGGGAGCGCCGACGAGAGTTCAAAAGCGCCGTCGGGGGGCGCCAATGTGGGAACAGAAGCACCATCGGGGGGCGCCAACACGGAAACAGAAGCGCCATCTGGGGGCGTCATCTCGGAAACAGGAGCGCCATCTGGGAGTGCCGACGAGGAAACAGGAGCGCCGTCGGTGGGTGCCGATGAGGAAACAGAAGCACCTTCGAAGGACACCAACTCTGGAACAGGAGCGCCATCAGGGAGCGCCAACTCCGGAACAGAAGTGCCGTCGGAGGACACCCACTCAGGAACAGAAGTGCCGTCGGAGGACACCAACTCAGGAACAGAAGTGCCGTCGGAGGACACCAACTCAGGAACAGAAGTGCCGTCGGAGGACACCAACTCAGGAACAGAAGTGCCGTCGGAAGACACCAACTCAGGAACAGAAGTGCCGTCGGAGGACACCAACTCGGGAACAGAAGTGCCGTCGGAGGACACCAACTCGGGAACAGAAGTGCCGTCGGAGGACACCAACTCGGGAACAGAAGTGCCGTCGGAAGACACCAACTCGGGAACAGAAGTGCCGTCGGAGGACACCAACTCGGGAACAGAAGTGCCGTCGGAGGACACCAACTCGGGAACAGAAGTGCCGTCGGAGGACACCAACTCGGGAACAGAAGTGCCGTCGGAGGACACCAACTCGGGAACAGGAGTGCCGTCGGAGGACACCAACTCGGGAACAGGAGTGCCGTCGGAGGACACCAACTCGGGAACAGGAGCGCCTTCGGGATGCGCCAACTCGGGAACAGGAGCGCCATCGGGATGCGCCAACTCGGGAACAGGAGCGCCATCGGGATGCGCCAACTCGGGAACAGGAGCGCCATGGGGATGCGCCAACTCGGGAACAGGAGCGCCATCGGGATGCGCCAACTCGGGAACAGGAGCGCCATCGGGATGCGCCAACTCGGGAACAGGAGCGCCATCGGGATGCGCCAACTCGGGAACAGGAGCGCCATCGGGATGCGCCAACTCGGGAACAGGAGCGCCATCGGGATGCGCCAACTCGGGAACAGGAGCGCCATCGGGATGCGCCAACTCGGGAACAGGAGCCAGCTGCGTGGAGCCTGGCGAAGAGGCTTCGTGAGTCAGCTGCGTGGAGCCTGGCGAAGAGGCTTCGGGAGCCAGCTGCGAGGACCCTTGAGAAGAAGCATCCGGAGTCAGCTGCGTGGACCCTTGAGAAGAGGCGTCCGAAGTCAGCTGCGTGGACCCTTGAGAAGAGGCGTCCGGAGTCAGCTGCGTGGACCCTTGAGAAGAGGCGTCCGGAGTCAGCTGCGTGGACCCTTGAGAAGAGGCGTCCGGAGTCAGCTGCGTGGACCCTTGAGACACTTCTTGAAACAGCTGTGAGAACCCTGGAGAGGTGTCCAAAGTCACTTGCGAAAACACTGGAGAAACGGCATTAATCAGCTGCACAAATCCTTGAGAATCTCCTTGATTCAGCTGTGAGAACCCTGGGGAGGTATCCAAAGTCACTTGCGAAAACACTGGAGAAACATCATTCAGCTGCGAGGACCCTGGAGAGGCGTCCGAAGTCACTTGGGAAAACACTGGAGAAACATTCAGCTGCGTGGACCCTGGAGAGGCGTCCGAAGTTAGCTGCGAAAACACTGGAGAAACGTCATTCAGCTGCGAGGACCCTGGAGAGGCGTCCAAAGTTAACTGCGAAAACACTAGAGAAACGTCACTCAGCTGCGAGGACCCTGGAGAGGCGTCCAAAGTTAACTGCGAAAACACTAGAGAAACGTCACTCAGCTGCGAGGACCCTGGAGAGGCGTCCGAAGTCAGCTGCGAAAATCCTTGAGAAACTCCTTGATTCAGCTGCGAAGACCCTGGAGAGGCACCCGAAGTCAGCTGCGAAAACACTGGAGAAACATCACTCAGCTGCGAAAACACTGGAGCAACGTCATTCAGCTGCGTGGACCCTGGAGAGGCGTCCGAAGTCAGCTGCGAAAACACTGGAGAAAAGTCACTCAGCTGCGAAAACACTGGAGAGGCGTCCGAAATCAGCTGCTTGGACCCTGGATATGCGTCAAAAGTCAGCTGTTTGGACCCTGGAAAGACCGGACTCAGCTGTGAAAACACTGGAGAGGCATCCGAAATCAGCTGCTTGGACCCTGGAGAAACTGGACTCAGCTGCGAAAACACTGGAGAAAAGTCACTCAGCTGCGAAAACACTGGAGAGGCGTCCGAAATCAGCTGCTTGGACCCTGGATATGCGTCAAAAGTCAGCTGTTTGGACCCTGGAGAAACTGGACTCAGCTGCGAAAACACTGGAGAGGCGTCCGAAATCAGCTGCTTGGACCCTGGATATGCGTCAGAAGTCAGCTGTTTGGACCCTGGAGAAACTGGACTCAGCTGCGAAAACACTGGAGAGGCATCCAAAATCAGCTGCTTGGACCCTGGATATGCGTCAAAAGTCAGCTGTTTGGACCCTGGAGAAACTGGACTCAGCTGCGAAAACACTGGAGAGGCGTCCGAAATCAGCTGCTTGGACCCTGGATATGCGTCAGAAGTCAGCTGTTTGGACCCTGGAGACACTGGAGTCAGCTGCGAAAACACTGGAGAGGCGTCCGGAATCAGCTGCTTGGACCCTGGATATGCGTCAGAAGTCAGCTGTTTGGACCCTGGAGACACTGGAGTCAGCTGCGAAAACACTGGAGAGGCGTCCGGAATCAGCTGCTTGGACCCTGGATATGCGTCAGAAGTCAGCTGTTTGGACCCTGGAGACACTGGAACCCGGACCACATTAGCAGTGGGCGCTTTGCTGCAGGAAAATTTTGCTCTCATGAGGCCCTCAAACACCTTAACCGAGTTCAGCTCAACTCCCCTGTCAGACCAAAGCTGCTTAGCCCACTCACGAGCAGCACCCCTCAGCCGAGACATCATAAATCGCACCCTGTCGATTTCAGCTGGCTGGGGGTCCAGAAGGTTCTGCAGGTAGAGCTGGCTCTGTAGAAGGAAGCCTTCGACGCCTGAGTCGCTTCCATCATATGGAGCTGGCCTACTAAGCGGGAAGGTTTGAGGAAACCTCATGGAGCCGAAGTCCGGAAAAACATGGACAAAAAACATCTCGCTGTGTCCTCTTAGGGAGACTATTCTGTAACGGTGTGTGGGCTAGACGGACAGGAGGGGCGGACACAAACGCGGAGATGTGTGATAAACTATATTTAATAATAATAAAGACAAGACAGGGTTAAACTGACAGAACAGGACTAAACAGACTAACTGGGCTAAACAGACTAACTGGGCTAATGGACAGGCTAAACACAGACTAAACAGGCAAAACAGACTAAACAGGCTAACGGACAGGCTAAACAAAGACTAAACAGGCTAATCAGACTACACAGGCTAATCAAAGAGCAAACAGAGCAAACAGAGCAAACAGAGCAAACAGAGCAAACAGAGCAAACAAGGCGCGAACGGGCAGAGGTACCAGGAGCAGAGATACAAGACACAAACAGAGTTACCGTGAAATAGTCTCCAACCTGCCCATTGCCCCAGCTCTCCTTATAAATGCTCCTTGATGAGGAGCAGCTGGGGCTGATTAGCTCAGGGAGCCAACCACCTGTGAGGCATGGCAGGGGAGTGAGTGTGCACACAGAGAAGAGGGGCGTGGCACATGAGCACACCGAGGCTAGCAGTGTGACACCCGTCAGTTTCAAAAATCTGAGATGTTAAAGTCTGAAGTTGCGTGTGTGTGTGTTTGTATTTTTCTTTTTCAGCTTTATTTATTTGGCAAATGGCAGGTTTCATTTGGGAGCTGGTGTGAGTTCCAAGGTTTAGAAACATTAGCAGTTTCAGGATGGTAGCGTTCAGCACGTGCAGTACAACAGAGCGCTTGTGGGGTGTAGACTGCGATTACTTGTGCTAGTTGTGTCAACCAAGCAGATTCAGGAGGATACATCAGTGCCAAAATATGAGCCAGTTTGTTCAGTAGAACTTTATAAGCCAACAGCAGTGAATAAACAAACTTAAGAGTCACCTTAGATTACATGTCATTTCCGGAAGTCTTCCACATATACATAACGGCTCCCCTGCAAGTCAGATAAAATCTCCCGGAATCTAAAATGAGCGGCTAAAATCCGTTATCTGATATACAATCTAGTGCACTATGTAGTGAACATATTTAATTATGTAACACACTATCTAGTGCAGGAACACAAATCATCATCTAGTTTTACTTTCTAGTGCACTCTGTAGTGAACATGAATGCGCTATCTACTACACCCTCTAGTGCACTATGTAGGAAACATTAATCCGTGATCTAATATACAATCTAGTGCACTGTGTAGGAAACATAAACCAATTGTCTAATTCACTATCTAGTGCACTACGTAGGGAACATAAATTCATATCAAAAATACTATCTAGTGCACTATGTAGGGAACATAAATCCGTTATCTGATATACAATTTAGTGCACTATGTAGGGAACCTAAATCTGCTAACTAATACGCTACCTAAAGCATTATGTAAGAAACATAAGTCTATCATATAGTACACTATTTAGTGAACTAAGTAAAAAACATACATTCTTTTTTAATATACAATTTAGTGCACTATGTAGGGAACATAAATCTATTATCTTTTACACTATCTGGTGCACCATGTAGTGCACATTAATGTGTTTGTGACGCGAACAGTTAGTTTAGTAACTCAGTTAGCAGCTCCTAAAAGTTCTGTGTGCGAGAGGGTTTTAGCTTTTTTTTAGATCCCTGAAATGAGTTTTTGCAGCTTGGGATGTCTGACATGTTAACCTCATCTATCCATCCAGCTTAAATACCATAAACAGTACATAAAAACATGTGGAGTTAATTATTAATTATTAACCTTTGTGCTCAATTCCTCTTTTGTGGTTCCAAGGTGTAATGGTTAGCACTATGGCCTCTGAATCCAGTGATCTGAGTTCAAATCTCGGTGGAACCTGACTTTATTTAGGTAAAAACACTGTTATCAATGCTGAGAAGACAATAGTGTTTCACATGTGACTGCTCTATGCCAAATTAGAACACAAAGTGGCAAGTCATTGTTTACAGCGCAATCTACCGGCCAACTGCGTCCTGAACGTTTTAATGTGATTTTGATACTTGGATGGCAATGTTTAACTAAAATTACTTTTATTTAGTGTCTAAAACTTCTAAATTACCTCAATTGATTTCAGTCAATTACATATATCATGTAAGTTTAAATCACTTAAGATGTTAAAGTAAAGTCTGAAGTGTGTATTTTTCTTTTTTGCTGTGGTGTCGGGGTTCTGTAAGAGCAATAATTAAAGGTTGATAATGGTAAAAGGGTATATAATGTAAAATGTTTTCATACAGTTGTTATGACTATTGTTTAGAATTATTAGCTTACTAAAGTGCAGGTTAAACTTTTAATATGTAAATGGGAGGAGTTAGAGTTAGAGAGAGAGTGGAGGTGTGTGTGTGAGTAGAGGAGAAGGAGAGCAGCGCGTGTTCGGTCTGGTCATGTCTGTTATTACTGTCAGCTGTATGTAGCTGTAACCTGTTGTGCCTCATTAAAAGTGGTTTCACTGTTCAGCATCGAGTCTCCCTCATTTCTACCTGTACTCGCCTCGCTACCCAATCGCCACCTGAATCGACCTACAGCCCGAGTGTTGGTAAGACGAGACATTATAAAAGTTACGTTTTACACTGGTAGCAGCGGTGGTTGGCGATTAGAAAAGAAAGAACAACGCATTTTTTTGTTGATGTTGTTTTTGGGAGACTGTGGACTGTGTTGTGTGAACTTTTGGCGAACTGCGTGCTATTTTTGGCGCTACGTGCTGTTTGTTTTGCTGTTTTTGAGCGCGAAATGGCGGATGAAGAACAGCCCGCTTCGTCCCAACAGCCACGTGCAGCAGCAGCAGCTGAGACAGTACACACTCATGTTCCATTCCGTATCGAACTGCCTGCTCCATTCACTGGTGACTCTGTGGAACCATTCAGCTCCTGGATTCAGCGTTTTGAAGTTGCTTTAGATGTTTCAACCGCACATTTAGAAAAAGCAAAACTTTTAGCTGCGAGACTCAGCGGCCCTGCATTTGCATATTGGCAAAGTTTGCCTTCACAAGTTAAATCTAACTACGACCAAGCTAAAGTTCGGCTCAGTGCAGTTTTTGGGAGAACTCAATTTTTGGCCACTTTTCAGACTCACTTAAACGCTCGCCCTCGCAGATCACAGGAACCACTTGAGGTTTATGCTGCTGATCTTACTAATTTAGTAGCTGAAGCTTTTCCTCAGTATGGCACACAGGCACAGGACTGTGAGGTTTTTCGGCGCTTTGTGACTGGTTTGGACCCTTCATTGCAACTCAAAATTCATGAACATGGTGCAGTTACTTTGGAAGCTGCATTAAAAGTGGCAGCTCAGTGTGAACGTGCTCAGTTAGCTTTAACAGTGGCTGCCCATGCACCTGTCATGCCTGTGACTGTGACCCCACAACCTGGTGCCACTTCTCAATCACCATTGGCTGAATTGACAGCTGCCATTGCTGACCTTAGGACGGAGCTACACGACTTGAAACAAACCCATCTGCAACACACCGAAAGTAAGCTTGATCGCCTCACACGACAAGTTACTGACTTCCAGTGGGGCCTACCAGGCTGTGCACATGCCGTGTACCCAGCATGCACTACAACCACATATGGACACCATCGGGACAGGGAGAACCTTCAATGGCGTGACTGCATAGACTGCTGTGTCACATCTTCACATCCCTACCACAGAGGGCGCCAACTCCTTGCTGACAGATCCCCACCACCTCGACATCAAGCTTCTTCGCCCAGATGGCCTGTCCATGATGATCAACACTTCTCCTATGGCACCAACTCTGCCTCTTCTAGACGACGTCACCAGTCACCTTCTCGTTATTACGACACTCACCATCGCCAGTCTGCTGAGGATGACTACTCCTCTCCCAGGTTCGCCGTGACAGGTACTCTGCTCGTTCTCCCCCTCAGGAACGTCAAATTCAACTCAGTGTATCAGTGTGTTTTGGGTTGGGACTTTCTTACTAAACACAAGGTGACCCTATCAATTCCCCTGGCACACATACTGCTTTATGACACCATTGTGCCGTTCTCCCCAATGCAAAATCTGGTCCCAGTGCAATGCGCAGCCATCACTGCCTCCCCTGTAACTGTTCCTCCTCTGTCAGAGATGGTGATTTCTGTCTCTGTTAACAGCAGTACCGCAAAACTGCCTCACCTCGTATGTGGGTATTCTTGAGCCACAGCTTCCTTCAACCTCTACATTGGCTGTTGCTAGGACACTAACGACTGTTAATAATGGACAAGGATTGGTTAGGATAGTTAATCCAACCCAAGACCCAGTTTCACTAGCTGAAGGGTGTCCCCTAGGTCAAGTGTTTTCTTTATCTGGCTGTCCTCATGACGAATATACACTTGTGTCAGCTGTTGACACGTCCAGCATGCCCAGTGATCCAACATCAAAAGTAGATCTGTCTAATACCTGTCTGACTCCAGAAGAAATGGCACACCTTCAGAATCTTTTAAAAGATTATGCTGATGTTTTCAGCTCGCATTCCTATGATTATGGCCAAACTGGTCTTGTTCACAACCGCATTAATACGGGTGAAGCAAAACCAATGAAGTTACGGCCTTACCGCACATCTCCAGTCACCCAAGTGTTACTGCAAAAGGAAGTAGGCAAGCTCTTGGAGCATGGCATTATTGAGGAGTCACAAAGTCCGTGGTCAGCGCCAGTGGTGCTTGTCTGGAAAAAGGATGGCACTCATCGTTTTTGCATAGACTATCGCGATCTTAATGCAGTGACAGTCAAGGATTCACACCCACTCCCTTGTGTCGATGACACCTTGGATAGGTTAGCAGGTGCCCAAATCTTTAGCACCATTGACCTTACTGCCGGCTACTGGCAAATTCCGCTTCACCCACGAGACAAGGAGAAAACAGCTTTCTCCACTGGCTCTGGGTTATTCCAGTTCCGGATGATGCCAATGGGGATTTCTAATGCCCCTCCCAGTTTCCAGCGGCTGATGGAACTGGTTCTCCGTGGCCTTCATTGGAATGTCTGTCTGATCTACCTTGACGACATCATTGTGTACAGTACAGATTTTTCCCAACATCTTCAGCATTTGGGAGAGGTTTTCCAACGCTTTCGTGCAGCAGGTCTCAAATTAAAGCCGTCCAAGTGTCACCTGGCTCGCTCATCTGTCACATTCTTAGGTGTGATGATGTAAGGATACCTTACACATCACTAAGTCTGGTCGTAATGAATGGGGAAAGGGGCTAACCCAGTTAATGTGGTGAATAGTATAAATAAATAAATACTTACCTGTTGTGGTGAGGATGGTCCGGGTATCAGGGATGATACGTGACGTTGCCGGGTAGAAGGTGCCTGAACAGAGAGAAAGCATAGAATCAATTGTAAATTAGAATTGTTAGGAATTGTATGAGTTGAGAATGTTCCCTTCAGTTTCAGCTGTAGCTGGATTGGCTGTTAGGTTCTAGAGGGGAGGGACCTTTTTGGATAAAACAGGAGGAAGTAAGGGGGGAAGGGAAAGAAAGAATGGCGGGAGGCCTAAAATGTATAAGATCAGTAACTGCCTGGAGTTACGGGGTGAACTAGCTGTGGTTCTTTTGCTTTTAAAATAATAACACGTTGTAAATATCCCGGGGGTGTGTGTGTGGACAAATAAAGTTAAAGGTGTTGGAACTGGGACTCTTGAACTTTTGTCCTCCTTGCCTCCTATGCTTGGCTCATCATACTACAATACACATTACAAATGGTGGCAGCGGAAAGAACAACATCAAGGAAAAGCTTTGCAGAGAGGAATCTACTTGAGGAACAATAGAAGCAACCTGAGGACAAAGGCAAGTTAACAGCATGGCTCCAAAGAAAGTGCCAGTCCAACAAAGTACTCACACAGAGGAAATACAAGAAAGCGATGATGAAAGCCTGCAAAATCAGCCTACAACTTCTCACACAACAACTAGTAGTACAACAGCGAGCATTGAGAACCTGTATGAAATGTTCAAGAGCTTTATGAAGCAGCAGAATGAGAAGGATGAAAGGATGCATAAAGAAGTAACAAGGCAAGAACAAAGGTGGCGTTCAATGCATCATCAATTTGGACTGCTACAGGAAATGGTCCATAAGGAGAGAGACGTACCACTGCAAACTGGTACAGAAGAGGCTGAAGACAGACTAACATCTAATGTTCAAGTTTTGAGACCGGTGAGTACACACCGAGAGACTGTTGCACCTGATTCACGAGCGGTTCAACACACGTCATGGTCAGCATTAAGAATGCCACAGCTCAAAGAAAGTTGATATTCAAAAATGATATTGAACACTATTTAACTACATTCGAGCGTATTGCCCATACGGCGCGCTGGCCGAAAGAAGATTGGGCATTACATTTAGCCTCCCTGCTAGAAGGAAAAGCACGAGCCGCTTATGTTGCTATGGACTGTGCCGAGGTGTGCGACTATGACAAAGTGAAGGACGCTGTTTTAAAGAAATATGAAATAAACGTGGAAACTTACTGGCAGCGCTTCCGGAATGGAGAAGTGTATGCAGACGAGACACCCCGCGAGATCTACATGCGATTAAAAGGACTATATGAGAAGTGGATGAAACCGCAAACCAAAACAAAAGAGGAGATCGGGCAAACAATCATTATGGAACAATACCTGAAAGTTCTTGAGCCGGAGGTGAGAAGCTGGATCATTGAAAGAAGTCCAACATCGGGAGCAAGTCAAACTTTGGTAGCAGAGCGATATTTACCAGATTACAATAGTAACCATTCAGGCAAAGTTCGCGTCAGGTGTATCCACGGCGATGAGCAAGTGTACCCCACGGTCGAAGTAAACATTGAGATCGAGGGACAAGTTTATTTACTGAATGTGGGCGTTATCCAAAACTCTCCATATCCAATTATCCTGGGTAGAGATGTTCCCATCTTAATAGATCTGTTAAAGGATGAGCTAAGTACAGCTGAAGTGATGGTCACTACTAGAATACAGTCCAAAAATATTAAAGCTGTAGAGGAAATGCAAAACCTGTTAGCTGAAATGCCTTTCAGTGGAGAGACTAAAAGAAAGAAAACTAAAACTGAGAGAAGGCAGGAAAAAATTAAGGGTACACAGGTAGATGAACAATTACCTCTTCCTCCAGGTGACTTTAAAAAATTGCCAGCTAACATTGAGCAATTGCAAAGAGATGACCCAACTCTTCAACCGTTTTTTGAAAAACTTGCTGTTAATGAAGAGTTTGCTAGAAACCACAATCACATAATAATAAAAGAAAATAAGCTGTATAGAGTAAAAGGGGGAGTAGAACAGCTGATAGTCCCTAAGTGCTTGAGGGATGAAGTAATGCGCTTGGGTCATTCTGACCCATGGGCAGGTCACTTGGGACAAGCAAAAACCCATAATAGAATAGCAATGAGGTTTTACTGGCCAAGACAACATCTAGATATAATAGAGTTTTGTAAAACATGCCCAGAGTGCCAATTAACAGCCCCGCTTAAGAAAGTAGATAGAGTGCCTTTGGTGAACCTACCCATAATCGACGTGCCGTTTTCTCGTATCGCGATGGACATGATTGGTCCTTTGCCGAGGAGTCGGGCTGGAAATAGGTACATTTTAGTCATTTGTGACTATGCAACACGATACCCAGAAGCCTTCCCGTTAAAGAAGTGTAAAGCACATCAAATAGTGAATGCACTTGTACAACTCATTTCAAGGGTGGGTATACCAAAGGAGATTCTTACAGATCAGGGCACAAACTTTATTTCTAGGCAGCTCAAGGACGTGTACACTTTATTAGGAATTAAAGGTATTAGGACCACACCTTACCACCCACAGACTGATGGCATGGTCGAACGCTTCAATAAGACTTTGAAATCAATGTTGAAGAAGTATGTGTCTGATACAGGGTCGGATTGGGACCAGTGGCTGCCGTATCTGCTCTTCGCATACAGGGAAGTGCCACAGTCGTCTTCAGGCTTCTCTCCTTTTGAACTTGTGTTTGGAAGACAGGTCAGAGGCCCACTCGATGTGCTGAAAGAAGCATGGGAAGGCGAAAATCCACCCAGAAAACTCAACATCTTATCACACGTACTGAAGATGAGAGATAAGTTAAAACAACTCACGGACACTGTTCACGTAAACATGGAGAAGGCACAAGCCCGACAAAAGCAGTGGTATGACCAAACAGCAAGGCACAGAGAGTTGCAACCAGGAGAGAAAGTACTCATATTGCTTCCGACAACTGATACAGGGATTCTAGCGAAATGGCAAGGGCCATATGTGGTGCAAAGAAGGCTTGGTCATACCACATATGAGATTGAGATGCCTGAAAAAAAGGAAAAAGCTGCAAACCTTTCACATTAATATGCTCCGAAGGTGGCATGAGGAGAGACAATTTACAACACAGTTCTGGGTCCGAGCGATCCAAGAGGAAGAAGAGGTCATAGAGCAATATTTTCCAACAAAGTCTGAAGACAGTACAACCCCTGACGTGTCACACCTCAGTTGGAAGCAGCAGGAGCAAGTAAAACGGGTGATACCGGTAAACCTGTTTAAAGCAGAGCCAGGACGAACGAATATCACAGAACATAACATCAAGTTGAAGGAAAAAGAGCCAATTCGGCAAACCAACTGTAGAGTGCCTGCTCGCCTTGTTCCTGAGCTGAAAAGAGAGGTGGACATCATGTTGCAGCAAGGGGTAATTGAGCCTTCTAAAAGTGAGTGGTGCAGCCCAGTTGTACTCGTGCCGAAAAAAGATGGTGGACTCCGTTTCTGTATAGACTTTTCTAAAGTCAATGCTGTCTCCTCATTTGATCCTTATCCCATGCCACGAGCTGATGAGCTAATAGAAAGACTTGGTAAAGCAAAGTTCCTGACGACCATCGATATGTGTAAAGGTTATTGGCAAGTTCCATTATGCCAAGCAGCAAAAGAATACACAGCTTTTCGTGTACCAACAGGATTATACCATTTTGTTACCATGCCCTTTGGGCTTCAGGGAGCTGCAGCAACCTTTCAGAGGCTCATGGATGAGATCCTTAAAGGTACAGAAAACTTTGCCGCCGCTTATATAGATGATGTGGTCATCTACAGTTCAACGTGGGAAGAACATCTGCAGCATCTGAAGGTCATATTCAAGAGGGTAGTGGAGGCTGGCTTGACGGCAAATCCAAAAAAGTGTTGCCTGGTGAAAACAGAAGTCTCCTATCTGGGATATGTCCTAGGAAATGGTAGCATAAGGCCACAAGTGGACAAAGTTGAGGCAATTAAATCATGTCAGCCACCCACAACGAAACGCAGGGTGAGGTCCTTTCTTGGCTTGGCGGGGTATTATCGGCGCTTCATACCTGATTTTGCTAGCCGGGCGGCCGTGTTGACAGACCTCACAAAGAAAGACCAGCCACAGAGGGTGAAATGGACCGAAGACTGCGAGAAAGCTTTCAGAGACCTCCAAAACTGCTTGTGCTCAGAGCCAGTATTATGCAGTCCAGATTTCACAAAGCCGTTTGTGGTGCAAACGGATGCTTCAGGTACAGGACTGGGGGCTGTCTTGTTACAAGGAGAAGGTGAGGTCCTGAAACCAGTTCTCTATATAAGCAGAAAACTTTTTCCCAGAGAGACCAGATATTCGACGATTGAAAAAGAAGCCCTTGCAATAAAATGGGCATTAGACTCTTTGAAATACTATCTTTTAGGGTCAGACTTTGTTTTGGAAACTGACCACCGGGCATTGCAATGGATGAGGAACATGAAAGACTCCAACGCAAAAATTACCAGATGGTATTTGTCACTTCAACCTTTTAGATTTCAGGCGAAGTACAAAAAAGGGACTCATAATGTGACAGCAGACTTTTTATCCCGCCACTATGAGGGGTAAGGTGCTTGAGGAGGGGTGTGTGTGATGATGTAAGGATGTAAGGATACCTTACACATCACTAAGTCTGGTCGTAATGAATGGGGAAAGGGGCTAGCCAATAAAAGTGGTGAATAGTATAAATAAATAAATACTTACCTGTTGTGGTGAGGATGGTCCGGGTATCAGGGATGATACATGACGTTGCCGGGTAGAAGGTGCCTGAACAGAGAGAAAGCATAGAATCAATTGTAAATTAGAATTGTTAGGAATTGTATGAGTTGAGAATGTTCCCTTCAGTTTCAGCTGTAGCTGGATTGGCTGTTAGGTCCTAGAGGGGAGGGACCTTTTTGGATAAAACAGGAGGAAGTAAGGGGGGAAGGGAAAGAAAGAATGGCGGGAGGCCTAAAATGTATAAGATCAGTAACTGCCTGGAGTTACGGGGTGAACTAGCTGTGGTTCTTTTGCTTTTAAAATAATAACACGTTGTAAATATCCCGGGGGTGTGTGTGTGGACAAATAAAGTTAAAGGTGTTGGAACTGGGACTCTTGAACTTTTGTCCTCCTTGCCTCCTATGCTTGGCTCATCATACTACAATACACATTACATTAGGCCATCGCATTTCTAGGGATGGTATTCAGCCTGACCCTGCTAACACGGAAAAAGTCACCTCATGGCCAGTGCCCTGTTCAGCCACGGAGGTGAGAGCCTTTGTGGGTCTTTGTTCCTATTACCGACGATTTATTAGGCAGTTTTCTCACATCGCTGAGCCACTTCACCGCCTTACACACAAAGGTGTGGTCTTTGAATGGTCTTCTGCTGCCAATAATGCTTTCGAGACTCTGAAACAGGCCTTAACTTCACCACCTGTCTTGGCCTTTCCCAATTTGTCTGCTCCTTTCTTGCTATACACTGATGCGTCCTTGCATGCAATTGGTAGTGTATTATCCCAAAAGGTAGCAGGTAAAGAACATGCCATTGCTTTTGCCAGTCACACACTCTCTGCTTCAGAAAGGAAATGGTCGACATTTGATCGTGAGCTGTACGCCATTGTTTGGTCTGTCCGTCACTTTCGTCACTACCTAGCATTCCATCCATTCACTATCATCACAGACCATAAGTCATTGGTAGGTTTTAAGAAGCTCCCTCTTGATCAGGATCACACTGGTAGGCGTGCACGTTGGGCTGTTGAACTGGACCTCCATGACTGGACAATTGTGCATCGTGATGGTGCTAAACACCTCAATGCAGATGCCATGTCACGCCGTCCTCCTGAACCCCCAGCAGAACTGCAGAGTGCGTTGAGCAACCGTTGTCTCAAGGTCGGGACCACCATTTTAAAAACACAGGCCCAGGTTGCACATCGACAAACCTAGTCCATATTCAGACAGATTGGGACCTGCCTGCAAAACAGAGAAGTGACCCTGACATTACGACAGTACTGCACTGGCTAGAATGCGGCCAGCGTCCACCACTTTGGAAACTGAAGACAGCGTATGGGGTATGTGATGGTCTCTTGTACAGATACATACGCCACCCGTCTTCTCATTCTACCATCCAGCAGGTGGTCATCCCACATTCACTGGTTCCCCAAGTTTTGCGCTATTTACATGGACACCCTGCAGCAGGACACTATGGGTCAGCTAAAACACTTGACCGGGCTCTACGTTCTTTCTACTGGCCTTACATGTCTTCTGACATCACTCAGTATTGCCGCGAGTGTGCTGCTTGTCAGTCACGGCGTTCTCCGGTACCTCGTCCTCAGGCCCCACTTGTTTCAATTTCGCCAGGACGTCCCCTGGTAATTGTGGCTGCTGATATTACCGAACTGCCAATCTCTGCCAAGGGCAATCGGTATGTGTTGGTTCTGATGGACCTGTACACAAAGTTTGTCAATCTGTATCCTTTAAAGGCTCAAACGGCTGTTTTGGTGGCTCAGTGCATCTTCGAACACTTCATTCCTCAGCATGGTGTCCCTGAAGCCTTACACTCTGATCAGGGACGGCAATTTGAATCTGACCTCATAAAACTAATTAAGAAGCTTCGTACTTCACCCTACCACACCCAATGCGACGGAGCAGTTGAGCGGTACAACCAAACTCTTAAAGAAGAGCTCTCTAAGTACTTGTTTGAGTTAGGACTGGAGTGGGATGATCATCTCCCACAAGTTGCATTGGCCTACAATACCACAGTTCATGCCAGTACAGGTTTTACACCTTTCTATCTTGCCCATGGGCGTGAAGTGCGTGTCCCTGTGGACACTTTGCTTAGCACTCCTGACTCACCATCATCTGGTACAGCTGTCACTCCAGCTGCGTATGCTGGTTCCTTGCGCACACGGCTTAAGAACGCCTACAAATCGGCAACTGCTTTCAGGGACCAGGCACAAGAACGCCAACGACTATACTATGATCGTCACCTGAAATACAGTCCTTATAGCCCTGGTGACTTGGTGTTGGTAGATGAACCGGCTCACCGCAATAACAAACTTGCTCCACGTTGTATTGGCCCTTTTGAGATCCTGGATGCAATTGCATCAGAGGGTCAGCCCTTACCTGTTGATTTTCGAGTGCGTGATTTGGCCCGCCCTTTGAGTAAGCCCAAAGTGCTTCATTACAATCGGCTCAAACCATTTGTCCATAGTCAATTTGGCACGAACGTTAAGGCCCCACAGCCCAGGTCTGCTGATTCTTCTGGCCCCTTGCTCTGTCCCTTGTGGCCTGATTTGCCCATAGCTTCCAAGTCACTCACTTCAGCTGCAGCCCCTGATAATCAGTCACAACCTTCCAGTCAGGACACTAACACACAACAACATTCCCCTGGCCCCGCAACACACACCCCTCATACACCTGCTACCCTCACAAACCAGCCTCTGACCTCCGACCAACCTCGCCGTCAACGCAGAGTGCCTGCATACCTCAAAGACTATGAACTGTACTGAGTTTTACAGTCGCTGTTCAAGGACCTTAAACTGTTTGGAGAAAAAAAAAAAAAAAAAAAAAACACCTACGTGTTTTGAATGGACTTTATTCTGTTTACACTTTATATTGCTCTGTATTTTTTTTGTTCACATATACATGCATTATTATTTTTGTATTTTTTTTCCCCTTTCGGCTCAGTATGTCTAAACAAAGAAATTAGGACATTTCTTCTGGGGTAAGGGAGTATATGTAAGAGCAATAATTAAAGGTTGTTAACGGAATGTAAAATGTTATTTTATATACAGTTATTAGTATAGTCTAGAATTATTAAGTAAAGTTATTATTAGTGGTTTAATATGGAAGAGGGAGGAGCTTGAGTGAGTGAGAACGGAGGTGTGTGTGTGAGTAGAGGAGAAGGAGAGCAGCGCGTGTTCGGTCTGGTCGCTCTGTTATTACTGTCAGCTGTATGTAGCTGTAACCTGTTGTGCCTCATTAAAAGTGGTTTCATTGTTCAACATCGAGTCTCCCTCATTTCTACCTGTACTTGTCCCGCTACCCAATCACCACCTGAATCGACCTACAGCCCGAGTGTTGGTAAGACGAGACATTATAAAAGTTACGTTTTACATAGGTATCGGTATCGGCGAGTAAAAAAATACATGTACTTGTACTCGGTTGGGAAAAATGGTATTGATGCATCTCTAATTATTATTATTATTATTAATAATAATGATAATAATAATAATAATAATAATTGTTGATGTGTTTTTTTTGAACATCTATTCTCTCATCTATTCTCTTTAGATCTTTGTATATAATTTTACACTAACTCCATTCAACCAGCTGCATGGCAACACACAAAACATTAGAGATTCTGCACACATTCAGTGAAGTACATCTCAATTTGTTCATGCTTCGTGAAAGCCTTTATGCAATGTTGATGTGAGTTATTTGAATTAAATTAGTGTGGTGACGTTTTTTACTAGCAATAAAAAGTTATATTTAACGTAACTGTTCAGTACAATGTTTAAGTAGTGCACTAAGTAGGGATGAGGCGTCATTTGAGACGGGGCCGATAGTCTGTACTCAAAACAGCAGACTGAACGAACTGGCAAAGTTAGCTAAAGAAAGAAATGCTCTGAATAAACCATTTTTTGCATTGTGGACATGCTGTTTCTCACATGTGTTCCTCACACACTTTTTATCCCCTCATTTGTGTTTTTTAAAGTTTTCTTCATTTTGCACGTAATGCTAAACTAATGTTTTTATTTCACTGGTGGTTGCGATTAGCATTTATTTTAAGGTGAACTATAGGGCACTAGGACCCAGCAGCACTGTTATTAATAAAGCGAGTGTTCTTTATATTTCTGAGCGGTGCCGCATGTAAACTCTAGATGTCGATGTTGCACCACTTTCTAAAATACACCACGGACATACCTGTGTCAGGACGCTCCCAGGTGTAGTAAATCAACTATTTAAACAAAGCGCAACAGTTTATTGAAGGTCCTTTCCTGTTTTACATGAAGAAAAGTTGGTTGAAAGGAACTTCAGTGTCACAGAGCCCTGACCTCAACTTAACTTGGTATAAAACCTCGGAGTTTCTTGTCACATACGAATGTGCACAAATTCCCACATATACACTCTAGAATCTTAACAGTTGTAGCCAAGTGGAGCTTAATGATTAGTGACACTGACACACTGATATGCAGCCCCGGTTCTGGCTGTGTTGCTTAGATGGGCAGTGAAAAGTTTCAGAGGGAGCAATGCCCACCCCAGTTGCTTTAGTTTCGCCCTAAGCTGGACTCGAATCTAGGGCAGAAAAATACGCGCTCTGCCCACTACGCTACTCAAACAGCGGAATAATAAACTGGTTGTTATGCTAATAAACCTGCACACACACGGCGTCACCAAGATTAAAAAGTGAACACTACTTAAAATAACTAAATACTTTCTAATTCCCATGGTAGCAGCAGTTTCCTTCTATTTCATACACATTACCCTGTCTCAGTCTAATCTGCAGCATTTCTCTCCCACTGATAAAAATACGGAACAAAATGCGTCCCGTAACAGTTAAATTGCGACTATGACTGCAACAGTACAAGTAGGTTTGATGTCGATTTTTATTGTTTTGTTTTTTAAACTCAGTAATAAAAGTTATTTAAAATGTAGCGAATTACAAATCTTAAAAAAAACATACTTAAGTAAAAGTAAAATTACAGGTTGTAAAATCTACTTTAAAAACTACTCAATTACCATAACATAACTTAATGTAATTTGTTACTTCCCACCTCTGTATAAGCCAAACTATGAGAATGTGTGAAAAACAAGTATAAGTAACATCTGTGCCAACATATAAAAATAATAATAATAATACATTTTATTATGGACACCTTTCAAAACACTCAAGAACACCTTACAATACAAAACATCAGTGCATAATTAATGACACAGATTAAGGGTAGGTGAGTTTAAAGAAATACATTTTAAGGCATGTTTTGAAACTAGGGATTGAATCAATGGTGCAAATGTCAGGAGGGAGAGAGTTCCAGGGATGATACACCAAAAAGGAGAGAGTTACAATAATCAATTCGAGATGTGACCAGGGCAGGGACAAGAACATCAGCACTTCTAGGAGAAAGGAATGGACGTAGATGATTTATGTTACGTAAATGGAAATAAGCAGATTGTGTGATATTGTTAATATGTGCATGAAATGAAAGATTGTGAGTGGAAGGAGAGATGACTGAGTTCTTCATCATCACTGAGAATTTGTTAGATTTAGAGAGAGGAGATTTTCTACCTATAAGAAGAATTTCTGTTTTATCAGCATTTAATGTGAGAGAATTGTAAGTCAGTGAGAGATGGAGGAGGAAGAGTAGCCGTGAGCACAGTGGAGAGGTATAGCTTGGTGTTGTCTGCATAACAATAAAATTGAATGTTGTATTTCCTAAAAATATGTCCAGTGGGAAGCAGGTAAATTATAAATAGCAGAGGCCCCAAGACAGAGCCCTGAGGGACACCACTAGTAACAGGAGTTACTGTGAACATACTGTACACGTCTAGAAATGTATGAAGAAAACCAATCAAGCACAGTATCACTAAGACCAATATATGCTAGCCGATACAATATCTTTTATTTTCAATTCACTTCCACTATTAACTGATAGCATTCACTTACATCAGGTTCTAAACCTCCTGGTTCTACCCACCATTCACTTCACTATAGATAATCACATTATTTCCCAGTTTAATAGTTTAACCTAAAGATTTATACTTTTATTATTACTATTTACTTACTCATGTTTACTGTGTAATTAATGACCTATTAATTACACAGTATAATTCATTCATTGCTAACCATTTCTCCCCAACACTCACTCACTCACTATATTTTATATTTTAGTTTGTTTGGTACAATTTGATGAGTCACACTTGTGTCCAAGTGCTGATAAATGAGCAAAGCAGCTACAACACTGTGAGCATCATTTCTGTAAAATGTGAATGCACTGGTGTTTTTTGAGATTACTCTGTTGATTAAAACTCTTCTCACACTGTGAGCACTGATACGGTTTCTCTCCAGTGTGAATGCGCTGGTGTATTTTGAGATTACTCTGTGTAATAAAACTCTTTCCACACTGTGAGCACTGATACGGTTTCTCTCCAGTGTGAATGCGCTGGTGGGTTTTGAGAACTCTCTGTGTAATAAAACTCTTCCCACACTGTGAGCACTGATACGGTTTCTCTCCACTGTGAATGCGCTGGTGTATTTTAAGCTCACGCTTTGTATTAAAACTCTTTTCACACTGTGCACACTGATACGATTTCTCTCCAGTGTGAATGCGCTGGTGTATTTTGAGATAACTCTGTTGATTAAAACTCTTCCCACACTGTGCGCACTGATACGGTTTCTCTCCAGTGTGAATGCGTTGGTGTTTTTTGAGATTACTCTGTTGACTAAAACTTTTTCCACACTGTGAGCACTGATAGGGTTTCTCTCCACTGTGAATGCGCTGGTGTGTTTTGAGATCACTCTGTCCATTAAAACTCTTCTCACACTTTGAGCACTGATACGGTTTCTCTCCAGTGTGAATGCGCTGATGTTTTTTTAGATTACTCTGTATATTAAAACTCTTTCCACACTGTGAGCACTGATACGGTTTCTCTCCAGTGTGAATGCGCTGGTGTCTTTTAAGATCATTGTGATGTTTAAAACTCTTTCCACACTTTGAGCACTGATATGGTTTCTCTCCATGGTGAATGTGCTGGTGTACTTTAAGATTACTCTGTGTATTAAAATTCTTCTCACACTGTGAGCACTGATACGGTTTCTCTCCAGTGTGAATGCGCTGGTGTATTTTGAGAGCACTCAGGAACCTGAAGCTCTTCCCACACTGTGAGCAGACGTTTCCTTCTTCCTGTGTGGGACTGAGAGAGGTGTTAATGCTGACAGTACCAGAGGACGTTTGCTGATTACTGGAGCTTCTGGTGGGCGTCAGATCCTCATGTTCAGTCTTAATCTTCACCAGAGTCTCATATTTATCATGGTTGCAGCTCTTGATGTGATTGTGGAGCTGATTTTGGGTTGTAGAGGAACGTGGATATGAGGAGCAGCAGAAATCCTTGTTCAGTTCTGAAGCAGAAAATAATCAAATACATTTATAACATTATAAATAATCAAATACATTTATAACATTATGAATAATAAAACACATTTATAACATTATAAATAATCAAATACATTTATAACATCATAAATAATAAATACTGTTAGTAATTGTTAAACTGAGAACTGATGCTAAAGTCCTGTAACGTGATTCATCCTGCATTCATCATTTCCTGCTCACACTGATCTGCATGAGCACAATACAAGCTTTCACTGTATGATGCTTTATCCCAGGTTCCTCTGATTCTATTCAATCCAAATCTTATTTTACTCAAGATAAAAAATATCTTACTGAGTTCATCTTTATCTTCAGGTTCTTCCTTCTTCACAGGCTTCATCTGGAAACCTCCACACTGTTGGTCCTCTGGGGTGAGCTGTTCCTCAGAGGTGACGTGTTCCACAGGGATCGAGGTTCCTTCACCTGAAATTTCTTTGTTTACAAAAGGAGGACAGTTAAGATCTGGATGGAAGGTGCAGACTCCTCTCTCCAGGACCATCAGCACAAACAGTCACGTATATATTGAATATATCAGCTTATATACTCGACTTTATTTCTTCTCATTCATTACCCAATCATTCAGCCACTTGTATTCACCTGGCATTACTCTGTAATTATATACTAGTGTAAACACGGTACAGTCAGCATGATCTGTTTAATCTTCTTTATCTTCTGTCTCCTCATTTCACTCACCTGCTCACTTCTGCACTAAATATACTAAAATATTACAAGAAATTCAGACACGACCGAATTAGGAGAAATGATTTTGCTCAAGTCTTACTGAGTTCATCTTTATCTTCAGGTTCTTCTTTCTTCACAGGCTTCATCTGGAAACCTCCACACTGTTGGTCCTCTGAGAAGAGCAGTTCCACAGAAGCCACAAGTTCTGCAGGGATTAAAGTGACTTCACCTGAAATTCATCAATATGAGAAGAAGAATCTCAACAACTGGAGGAAACTGAAGGTTGTGGGTTTGGTTTCCTAATCATAAATAAATCCTAGTTAGATTAAAACTTAAACCCAGACTGGAGTGTAGCAGCACAGGACAGTATGGTACAGTACAGGTTCTAATCCCACTATCCACTTTCTCTTATCATTTCTGTACTGTACCACACTGTCCTGTACCACACTGTACTATACCATGCTGTACTGTACCACACTGTACTGTACCACACTGTCCTGTACCACACTGTACTGTACCATACTGTCCTGTACCACACTGTACTATACCATACTGTACTGTACCACACTGTACTGTACCATACTGTCCTGTACCACACTGTACTATACCATACTGTCCTGTACCACACTGTACTGTACCATACTGTACTGTACCACACTGTACTGTACCAAACTGTACTGTACCATACTGTACCACACTGTACTGTACCATACTGTACCTTACTGTATTGTACCACACTGTACTGTATCATACTGTACTGTACCACACTGTACTGTACCACTCTGTACTGTACCGTACCATACTGTATTGTACCATACTGTACTGTACCATACTGTACTGTACCACTCTGTACTGTACCACTCTGTACTGTACCATACTGTACCGTACCATACTGTACTATACCACACTGTACTGTACCACACTGTACTGTACCATACTGTACCACACTGTACTGTACCTCACTGTCTGGTGGAAAAGTGGCATCATGCTCCACATTTACTTACAGAAGAAATCATCATCATCATCCTCCTCCTTTTTTATTAGTTTCTTCTGGAATTCTTCAGGTTGTAGATCCACAGGGGTGACATCTCCCTCTTCTGCTGACTGCATTATTAAAAATCTAACAGACAGACATACAGACAGATGGTGTAACAAGGATTGTGGTAGGTTGAGCCGAGAGTGGGAGACCCGCAAGAAAGACAAAAGCTCAAGAGTCCCAGTTCCAACACCTTTACTTTATTTTATTGCTCTTCAAAAAAGTGGTATTAACACAACCAAACAGACACTTCACATGAGTTTGAGATCCGATCACATCAAATTCCTCCAGTAGAAATGTCTGATATGTATTTTAGTAATAAGAAAGTCGATGCTCTTCTTGAATTGAGTGGATTTTGTACATCAAAACACAGTAAATAATGTTTATTAAACTGTAAACAGCACTTTTACCCTCTTCAACGCTTCGGATACCGTAATATATGGTTTAGATGTGCAGTAAAACGTTTAGTGTAGATGGTGCAGTGATAATTCAGTGTTGATTGTGTTTTGTCCTTTTTGGGGATTCCAAGATGAATGGAAGAGCGAAACTCCCCAATTGTGAACTATCTTTCTGTATGAGTATGAGGCTCCCGATCATTTGTGCAACAACACTTTATTTATTTCTTCATCAAGCTAGTACACAATTGAAGACGTTGGCTTACACTATTCACCTGACTGTGACTATAAAACTCTACAAACCACCTGTAAACAAAGTTCACCTGTAAACAAAGTTTAATTGTAAACACAGTTCAACTGTAAACACAGTTCAACTGTAAACAAAGTTAAATTGTAAACAAAGTTCAACTATAAACAAAGTTCAACTGTAAACAGAGTTCACCTGTAAACTAAGTTCACCTGTAAAATATGTTCAACTGTAAACAAAGTTCAACTGTAAACAAAGTTCACCTGTAAACAAAGTTGAACTATAAACAAAGTTCACCTGTAAACAAAGTTCAACTGTAAACAAAGTTCACCTGTAAACAAAGTTCAACTGTAAACAAAGTTCAACTGTAAACAAAGTTATACTGTAAAAATGTTCACCTGTAAACAAAGTTCACCTGTAAACAAAGTTGAACTATAAACAAAGTTCACCTGTAAACAAAGTTCAACTGTAAACAAAGTTCAACTGTAAACAAAGTTATACTGTAAAAATGTTCACCTGTAAACAAAGTTCACCTGTAAACAAAGTTTAAAATATCACGTGTTTATATAAAAATGGGAGATTTAATCATGAAGAAACTCAATCAGTTTCGCTCAGTTGATTCATTTTGGTGGATCAGTTCAAATGAATCGGTTCATCAGTACTGAATCATAAGTGATGCTAACAGTTAGCGGAGCAGCTAATAGTTTGTTTGTTTGTTTAAATAAAACTGGAGTTAAAGCTCCTCAAATCCTCACAGTGATGTTTTATTATAAACTCTAGTTTTATTATTTATTACAATGTGATTATAATTAAATATAAGGGTTATAATTAAATACATATTTTACTTACAGATGAGGCTCTACAGTACAAACACAGCAGCTTCTTGTTCTTCTTATGATGTTTAATGGCGGTTGGCAGAACAACTTAAGACGCACCAGCGCCACCAACTGGACTGGAGTTGAACAGCAGCTTAGCAGTAAAACATCTAAATTAGCACATCTGGATTAGTGGTGTGCGATACTGCAAATTTGGTGTCGATCCGATACCAAGTAAATACAGGGCCAGTATCGCCGATATCGATCCGATACTTTGTACTTACTTTCATGTAGGGAAGAGCAGTGTATCATGATTTATGAGGTGAATGTATCATCAATTTGCTTTGACTAATAAATGATTTTGTGTTTATTAGTTCATCATGTGCAGTGAAAACCCACTACAGTGTGTAGGTGAATAAAAAGTAATTTTATTAATGTAATAAACTTTAATGAAGTCTGGGGTTTTTGTTGAGAAACAATTATATAATAAGAAACATAATTCCCCCTCTTATTGTACACTCTGGCTTTTTGTAAAATAAAGTACAGAAAAAGTTTCGGGAGTCTCCCGCATATACATAGCAGCTTCCTGATTCCTGCATGTCAGATAAAATCTCCTCGACACACACACACACACGCACACGAAGGCGACACAGACTTTTTTAATACGATCGTTTATTAAATCCGTTATCTGATATACAATCTAGCGCACTGTGTAGGGAACATAAATCAGTTGTCTTATATACTGTCCAGTGCACTAAGTAGGGAACATAAATCTATGATCGAATATACAATCTAGTGCACTATGTAGGGAACACCATTAATTATGTAATACACTATCTAGTGCACTGTGTAGGGAAAATAAACCAATTGTCTAATTCACTATCTAGCGCTCTACGTAGGGAACATAAATTTATATCTAAAACACTATCTAGTGCACTATGTAAGGAACATAAATCCGTTATCTGATATAAATTTAGTGGACTATGTAGGGAACCTAAATCCGTTAACTAATACGTTAAGAAACATAAGTCTATTATCCAGTACACTATCTAGTGCACTAAAAACATATTCTTTTCTAATATTCTATCTAGTGCACTATGTAGGGAACATAAATCTATTATCTTTCACACTATTTAGTGCACTATGTAGTACACATTAATGTGTTTGTGATGCGAACAGTTAGCTAAGTAGCTCAGTTAGCAGCTCCTAAAAGTTCTGTTATCAGCTATATGCTTTGGTGTGTGCAACAGGTTGTTAATTTTATTGATTTATTTATTTATTTTGGGGTGGGGGGGATTATTTGGTCCGGGGGTACCTCCCTGAAATGAGTTTTTGCAACTTGAGATGTCTGACACTCTGTCCTAGACATTCTTCCAAGCAGTTTCTCTAATGTAATGTTTTGTTTTCCAACATGCTTCTCTAACTCTGTTCTTTCTTATACCTTTTGTAATCTATGAATCTGAGTTTGACTGTTTCCTGTGTATTACAGTGTTTACAGAGTCCAGTGGGGTGATTTCCTATTCTGTGTAATGTTTGAATCCGGCGCTGATGTGACTGTAGTGACTGTCACCTCATCCTCCAACCCCCGTAGGAAGTTTTTTTGCTCTTTAAGAGGTCACGGTCATCCTGACCCAGTTATGAAAACTGTTTTTTACATGTTGATTTAGATGTTACTTATAAAACTTGTTCTTCACATACCAGAGCGGTTGCTACAGTCAAATGGTCACCTATCATAACATTGTATACCAAAGAGATGTGTCTGTGTCAGAGGCGGGGCGTTTGAAAGGTACCATTAAAAGTTAATGAAACAGTGGTCTCTTTTTAAAGTTTAAAAATGACCCCAAACTGTTACTTTATGTCGAGGGAATATTTGGTCTGGGGGATGCATCAAAAACAGATCTGCCTTGAGTTAGAAGCTGCTGGAACATGGCTGACACAGATTCTATGGATGTTAGTTCTGCTCTTAGGTATTAGGAATAAGTGTGTGAGAAGTTTTATGGAGAAAACTGTTTGACATTAAAACATCAAGCAAATGCAAAAAAAGTTTAATTTCTCCAAAAAGCACAAAATAATTCACCAACATCATGTGTGTTGGTTTTTAGAAAAATAATAATCAACAATAAAAAAACAATATGCTGGTTCTGGTTGGTTCACGTTCATCTTGTCATGAACATTCTCCTCAGTCACACCAACAACCTGCAGGTTCTCCCTCACTACATCCTCTGAGGCCTTTCTCTCCTCCAGCATGACGGTTCCATCCTTTGTACCCCTCTCCCTATATAAATCTTATACCTCCTCTGCACATGCTCAAACCATCTCAATCTCACCTCACTAACTTCAAAACATCCCACCTGCACTATCATTATAATAAACTCCCGCCTGATCTTCTCCATCCTCATCACTAACAATGAGAATCACAGCATCCTCATCTCTGCCACCTCCAGCTCAGTGTCACGGCCTCCAAGCCTTACAACATAGCAGACCTCACTACTGTCATGTAGACTCTTCTCCTCTCACTTTAGCACATACAAAAGCATCGTTCATCCTCTCACATTCCAAGATTTTGTTAAACAATCTAGTTATTAAATCAAACAAGAATTTGTTAAAAACAGAAATATCATTGATTTATTACCATCACAATCATATTCATTCATTATAAACACATCATTACTAATGAATATTTCATACAAACAAAAATCTGTGTGACCACAAAATATTCTAAGCACATTATTAACAAGAAAAAATAGTTTAAGATTAGGGATGAACTAAAATTTAAATGTATGTTTAAAGAGAAAACAAACAGTTACTTCAGTTCAGTTTCTTACCACCACGTTTAGCTGGATGAAGCACCAATTCATCTGAAGACGTCACTCACTAACCGTCCCACTCACTCAGCTCACTCACTTTCATAGACTCATTTACACACATTTGTAGCATTTAGTCGACACTTTTATACAAAACATCGTTTTCAATACTGTGAGCATTGATACAGTTTCTCTCCAGTGTGAATGCGCTGGTGGGTTTTAAGATTACTTTGTCGTTTAAAACTCTTTCCACACTGTAAGCAATGATATGGTTTCTCTCCATTGTGAATGTGCTGGTGTACTTTAAGATTACCCTGTATATTAAAACTCTTTCCACACTGTGAGCACTGATACGGTTTCTCTCCAGTGTGAATGCGCTGGTGTTTTTTCAGATCTATCTGTCCAGAAAAACTCTTTCCACACTGTGAGCACTGATACGGTTTCTTTCCAGTGTGAATGCGCTGGTGGATTTTGAGATTACTCTTTTGATTAAAACTCTTTCCACACTGTGAGCACTGATACGGTTTCTCTCCAGTGTGAATGCGCTGGTGTACTTTAAGATTACCCTGTATATTAAAACTATTTCCACACTGTGAGCACTGATACGGTTTCTCTCCAGTGTGAATGCGCTGGTGTTTTTTGAGATGACTCTGACAATTAAAATTCTTCTCACACTGTGAGCACTGATACGGTTTCTGTCCAGTGTGAATGCGCTGGTGTATTTTGAGATGACTCTGTGTATTAAAACTCTTCTCACACTGTGAGCACTGATATGGTTTCTCTCCAGTGTGAATGTGCTGGTGTATTTTGAGATGACTCTGTGTATTAAAACTCTTCTCACACTGTGAGCACTGATACGGTTTCTTTCCAGTGTGAATGCGCTGGTGTATTTTTAGATGACTCTGTGTATTAAAACTCTTCTCACACTGTGAGCACTGATAAGGTTTCTCTCCAGTGTGAATGTGCTGGTGTATTTTGAGATGACTCTGTGTAATAAAACTCTTTTCACACTGTGAACATTGATACGGTTTCTCTCCAGTGTGAATGCGCTGGTGTATTTTTAAATTAGTCTGTGTATTAAAACTCTTCTCACACTGTGAGCACTGATATGGTTTCTCCCCAGTGTGAATGAGCTGGTGTATTTTAAGAGCACTCTGTCCATTAAAACTCTTCCCACACTGTGAACACTGATATGGTTTCTTTCTAGTGTGAATGCGCTGGTGGGTTTTGAGATGACTTTGTGTAATAAAACTCTTTCCACACTGTGAGCACTGATATGGTTTCTCTCCAGTGTGAATACGCTGGTGGATTTTAAGAGCACTATGTTGATTAAAACTCTTTCCACACTGTGAGCACTGATACGGTTTCTCTCCAGTGTGAATACGCTGGTGGATTTTAAGAGCACTATGTTGATTTAATCTCTTTCCACACTGTGAGCACTGATACGGTTTCTCTCCAGTGTGAATGCGCTGGTGTTTTTTAAAGGCACTCTGTGTAATGAAGCTCTTTCCACACTGTGAGCACTGATACAGTTTCTCTCCAGTGTGAATGCGCTGGTGTATTTTGAGATGACTCAGGAACCTGAAGCTCTTCCCACACTGTGAGCAGACGTTTCCTTCTTCCTGTGTGGGACTGAGAGAGGTGTTAATGCTGACAGTACCAGAGGACGTTTGCTGATTACTGGAGCTTCTGGTGAGCATCAGATCCTCATGTTCAGTCTTAATCTTCACCAGAGTCTCATATTTATCATGGTTGCAGCTCTTGATGTGATTGTGGAGCTGATTTTGGGTTGTAGAGGAACGTGGACACAAGGAGCAGCAGAAATCCTTGTTCAGTTCTGAAGCAGAAAATAATCAAATACATTTATAACATTATAAATAATCAAATACATTTATAACATTATAAATAATCAAATACATTTATAACATTATAAATAATCAACTACATTTATAACATAAATAATAAATACATTTATAACATTATAAATAATAAATACATTTATAACATTATAAATAATAAATACATTTATAACATTATAAATAATCAACTACATTTATAACATAAATAATAAATACATTTATAACATTATAAATAATCAAATACATTTATAACATTATAAATAATCAAATACATTTATAACATTATAAATAATCAAATACATTTATAACATTATAAATAATCAAATACATTTATAACATTATAAATAATCAAATACATTTATAACATTATGAATAAAAATACACAATTATAACATCATAAATAATCAAATACATTTATAACATTATGAATATTAAATACATTTATAACATTATAAATAATCAAATACATTTATAACATTGTAAATAATCAAATACATTTATAACATTATAAATAATAAATACATTTATAACATTATAAATAATAAATACATTTATAACATTATAAATAATCAAATACATTTATAACATTGTAAATAATCAAATACATTTATAACATTGTAAATAATCAAATACATTTATAACATTATAAATAATAAATACATTTATAACATTATAAATAATCAAATACATTTATAACATAAATAATCAAATACATTTATAACATTATGAATAAAAATACACAATTATAACATTATAAATAATCAAATACATTTATAACATTATGAATAAAAATACACAATTATAACATCATAAATAATCAAATACATTTATAACATTATAAAAAATCAAAAACATTTATAACATTATAAATAATAAATACATTTATACCATTATAAATAATAATACACAATTATAACATCATAAATAATCAAAAACATTTATAACATTATAAATAATAAATACATTTATAACATTATAAATAATCAAATACATTTATAACATTATAAATATTAATACACAATTATAACATCATAAATAATCAAATATATTTATAACATCATAAATAATCAAATACATTTATAACATTATAAATAATCAAATACATTTATAACATTATAAATAATCAAATACATTTATAACATTGTAAATAATCAAATACATTTATAACATTATAAATAATCAAATACATTTATAACATTATAAATAATCAAATACATTTATAACGTTATAAATAATCAAAAACATTTATAACATTATAAATAATCAAAAACATTTATAACATTATAAATAATCAAATACATTTATAACATTATAAATAATCAAATACATTTATAACATTATAAATAATCAAATACATTTATAACATTATAAATAATAAAAATTGTTAGTAAATGTTAAACTGAGATCTGATGATAAAGTCCTGTACCATGATGCATCATGAATGATTAATTTATTTAGGTCGTCCACTATGAGTGACACTCTAGAACTCTCTGCTCGACTCTTTGCTGGATCTCTTCTCTCTGTGAATTTCTCTGTACACAATACTTTCATTTTTTTCCCTGAATTCTATGTGTAATCGATCCCTTTTGTTTTGTTTGTTTTGTCATTGTACATCGACCTTGAGTTTGGTGAAAGGCGCTATATAAGTTAAACTTATTACTATTATTATTATTATTATTAATAGATCAGCTGCTGTCTCTATTATCATGGCTGAACAGATTCTCACAAGTTGGGCTCGACGGTTTTCTTTGTTTGTGTAAATAGAGATTAGAGTCGTTTGTGTGACTGTGAGGGTTTAGTGGTGCTGTTAGTGTTAGTATTAGTGATAGACACAAATACATTCAATAATAAATGTTATTTTTACTTACCGAGTTCATCTTTATCTTCAGGTTCTTCCTTCTTCACAGGCTTCATCTGGAAACCTCCACACTGTTGGTCCTCTGGGGTGAGGTGTTCCTCAGAGGTGACGTGTTCCACAGGGATTAAAGATCCTTCATCTGAAATTCATCAATATGTGAAGAAGAAACTCAACAACTGGAGGAAACTGAAGGTTGTGGGTTTAGTTACCACAAATAAATACTACTTAGATTTAATCCAGACTGGAAGTATCAGCACTTCTCCACAGGACAGTACGGTACAGTACAGGTTCTAATCCCACTATCCACATTTTCTTATTATTTCTACTATACTAACCACACTGTACTGTACTAACATGGCAAATTGCTCCACATTTACTTACAGAAGTAACTTCCATCTTCTTCCTCCTCCTTTTTAATTAGTTTCTCTTGGAATCCTTCATTTTGTAGATCTATGGGGGTGACGTGTCCCTCTTCTGCTGACTGCATTATTAAAAGATCTGACAGGCAGACAGACAGATAGACAAATGTACTTTATTCCCTATTAAAGAGAAATCCAGATAAATTCTTTTAGACTCTTTAACTGTTTATTTTTAACGCTGTGAGGCTGTAAACAGAGTAAAAATGTTGAAACTATTGTGGGACTGAGCAGCATCAGACAGAAAAGACTTCTAATAGAACTTTTTGGGTTGGTTTCACAGACAGGGATTAAGCCTAGTCCTAGACTACACAGCATTTTGAATGGAGATTCTCTATTTAAAGCTAAATGTAGTCCTGGACTATAAAACTTAATCCCTGTCTGGGAAACAACCCTTTGAGTTTGGTGGAAGTGGTTTTGTGGCCCAAAATGAAATGATTAAGTCTGATGTTCTTTACATCTAGTTTCTCATCCACTCCCAATAACAGTGCTGTACTAATACTTTTAACTTTTACTATAAACCTGTAAAACAACCTGTAAACAAAGCTACAAGAACTCGCTGTTTCTATCAAACATTAAAAACTGTAAACAAAGCTGAAAATGTGACGCGTTTATATCAAAATGTGAGATTTAATAATGAATAAACATTTAAATGTATCATTACAATCGAATGATTCATCGGTTCAATGAATCGGTTCATCAGTACTGAGTCATGTGTGATGCTAACAGTTAGCGGAGCAGCTAATAGTTTGTGTGTTTAAATAAAACTGGAGTTAAATCTCCTCAAATCCTCACAGTGATGTTTTATTATGAACTCTAGTTTTATTATTAATTAGAATGTGGTTATAATTAAATATAAGGGTTATAATTAACTACATATTTTAC